>NC_140166.1:203993254-204020169 GCF_963971535.1 Notolepis coatsorum
ACCTTGGCCCCTGACACCCCCCTCGGTGGCCCTGCCGACGGCTTGTTGGAGGTGGTTGTCCAGGGGGTGTCCGGCTGTAACGGGCGCATGGTGAGGTCCCCTTCCTCCAGCAGGTCCGGTTCTTAATCAGCTCAGAGGCCAGTCTGAGGTCTGAGCCTGCCTGGCTTTGTCCAGCTGTTCCTCAAAGGCCCGGCGCTGAATGACCGGGTCAGACGGGCCACAGCGCTCCGCTGCCTTTTAAATGCCATCGATACCCTCCCTCTCTCTCTCTCTGGACAGCTCTGCATTGATACCCTCCCTCTCTCTCTGAAAGCTCTGCATCGATACCCTCCCTCTCTCTCTCTCTCTCTGGACAGCTCTGCATCGATACCCTGCCTCTCTCTCTGGACAGCTCTGCATCGATACCCTCCCTCTCTCGGGACAGCTCTGCATCGATACCCTGCCTCTCTCTCTGGACAGCTCTGCATCGATACCCTCCCTCTCTCTGGACAGCTCTGCATCGATACCCTCCCTCTCTCTCTGGACAGCTCTGCATCGATACCCTCCCTCTCTCTGGACAGCTCTGCATCGATACCCTCCCTCTCTCTCTGGACAGCTCTGCATCGATACCCTCCCTCTCTCTCTGGACAGCTCTGCATCGATACCCTCCCTCTCTCTCTGGAAGCTCTGCATGGACAGCAACAAGCCACAAACAGCTATTACTATGGCAGCAAGGGAATCATTTCATTGCCTACCTATCTCTGTTGGTAATGAAGTAATGAAGGTGTCTGTTGGATGTTATCTTCATATTCATTAACTTCGTAATATTTACTTATGAGACTTCATAGTTGTATTTGAAGTACAAGCACACACCCTACTTGTCCCTGGAATGTTCTAGTAGCACACGTCTCAGACAGATGTGCTCGTGTGAACTGGGCTTTTCTAGATCTGATACATGTCTTGATGGGGTGAAGGGCTACCCAGGTGACCCCCCCCCCCCACAAACACACACTCACTCTCACACACAAACACACACACACACTCCAGACATCCTCAGCCTGTTGACGCAGAACTCAATTAGGGGCTGATAAACACACACACACACACACACACACACACACACACACACACACACACACACACACACACACACACACACACACTGATGTGCTGATTCACTTTGACACACAGCTGCTAATGTCTTTAGCCTGCCCTCAGAGTTAGCCACACACATTAATTCTATTAGGGGCTGTCTGCCTCTCCGACGGGATAATTTCATCAAGTGTCTTGCGTGAACTTACGCACACTAATCACATTGCAGCAAAACTATACTGATCAATGAGCTGGCCTGAGAGACAGAGTAGCCAGGGACCATGCTAGGCCTCTGAACACACACAGGCCTCTTAGACACATTCCTCAGGGGGAAAGAGAGAGCGCATTAGGGGAGACTCATTTTCTTGTGGAGCGCTACTAAACTCTATGTTGACAAGCTTGAGGTAATTACATTTAAGGTGGACATTTGTGCACTTGGTGCCTCAGAGGGCACAGAGGTCACATGGCCGGGGATTTGGACACGAGGCGTGAACATTTTGATTTAAAATGTAGGGTTTGGTTGATAAATAGAAAAGTATGCTAGCTGTGGCGTCATGTAATTACACTCATTAGCTCACCGCGCGGCGACCTTAAAGACTCTCACAGTCAAAGAACAGCCTTCACCCTGATTTAGGGACCTTGGGCCATCATCATATTTTATCATACCAGCGCTTGCATTCCTGTGTTTTATTATTCTTATTTCTATTATTATTTTAACTTTAATTTGTCTTAAACACAAATTATACATATACAGTACATACGAATTATCTGCTTGTTCTATTATCCATCCTTCTATCATCCAAGTAACATCCTATATCACCGACTCCCTGATGGGGGATCCCCTTTGAATTGCCCATCTGAGGTTTCTCCCCCTGTTTTCTTTAGGCTACAGGGAGTTAATTGTTCCTTAATATATTTGGGAAAGTCTGTGGATGTTGTAAATTTGGGGATATTATGTTTTTTATTGTGGATCTATTGTGATGTTACTTGTTGATCTGTGAAGCCTGTCGAGGCAACTCATTGTGATTTTGGGCTATAAAATAAATTTTACTTGACTTGACCTGACCTTAAAGTCTCTCGCAATCAAAGAACAGCCTTCACCCTGATTTAAGCCCATCAGATGGTACCTTAAATACATGGCAGTGAGTCCTTTAGTACATGTCTTCAGCACCTCAATAAGGAGACAACCTAGCACTGACCCGCCATCCCTAAATCCACCTCCTCAAAGCGGCAGCAGGACTTTTGCCACGAAATGGCCGATGTCCCACTGTATCCCAGTGCCCAGGCTCTAATGAAGTGGACACCGCCATCCACTTCTTCATCACACACACACACACACACACACACGCACACGCACACACACACACACACGCACACACACACACACACACATGGAGGACGTGCAGGACGTGTGACAGCCCAGATGCCTTGGCGCTTGCGCTTTGAGAGGCTAATAGGACCTGCCAGTGGAATATCCTCTCGTTGCTCTCACAGCTAAGAGAACAGAAGAGAGGGAGAGAGAGAGGAGCAATTAAATCCAGTTCGGAGCCTGCAGTGTCGGTGGGGCCCGGTCCCCAGGAGGCCCCTGTGGTCCGGCCGTTTAATCATCATCTGACCTAGTTGCTGCTGGTGATAAATGGGCACGGGGAGGGAAAGCGCCGGCCGCTCATTAATCTACAGTCAGATGGGGACAGGCGCACACGGCCGCCGCTCAGTTAATTGGCCACTTATTTTAGCACGAGCGGGAGGCCAAGGCGAGATGGAGATGGATGTCGGTCCGCTGATCCATAATTCGTCCCCCCCGGGGGGACAAATACAAGCAAAACAAACAGAGGAGGAGAGGAGAGAGAGAGAGAAGGAGGCATGGAGGGGGGGGGGGGGGGGGGGTCAGAGTGAGAAGGCCGTCTCTCCGGAGAAATGCGAGGGCTTTCGACACCTCCACGGGTTGTGAAATTATGGTCCAGGGTGGCTTGTAAAAAAAACTGAGAAAAAAAACGGAGGCTAGGTTGACTTGAACTCTGGAGGAGAATTAACACCAGGGGCCTATTTGACACACTCTGCTCTCGTTCTCTCTGCAGTTTATTGACATGATATATCGTTATGTAAGACACAAGCGTGAAAAACCTCCTAATCCTAATCCTGTGTCATAAAGAAAAATAACGATTCACGCGTATGCTGATGAACCTAATCTAATCTACGCAGGCTCTCATCTCCTCCCCCTCCCGCGTGTCCATGCTCCCAGGCTGTCCAACTGGGTCGTAGTGAGGGTCAACAGTCGTCCAGGTGGCTGACCAGCTGATGGATGGCCTGGAAGAGGCAGGGCTGACCCATGTGTGATAAAGACCCTATCTCGACAGAGGCTTCCTCTCTGTCCCTGAGCCCAGTCAAACTGTGTTGACAGGGGTGGATGGATGGATGGATGGGTGGAAGAGAGAGGGAGATCAGGGGGCCTTCATTTGGACAAGACGCAACCTGTCCTCCTTGTCTCTTATCAGTTCAACTCCCAGCCCCTGAACTTAAATGTCCCCCCTCCCCCCATCTCCTACTTCTCCACCTTCAGGAACAGTCTGAAAGATAACAATGACCCTTACAGACCCTTACTGACCCTTACAGAACCTTACTTACCATTAGAAACCCTTACTTACCCTTACTTACCCTTACAGAACCTTACTTTGGGTTTTCTTTTTGTCTTTGACAATCAGGCCATGCACATACTGTACATACTGTATGTACCTCTCTTTTGCAGAAGCACGTTGTCCCTCTGGTCATAAAAGGTAAATCACACCTCTCCTTTTCTTTTTTGCTGTATAGCTCTATAGGTCACTATAGGTCTATAGGTCGGTTGGTCAATAGGGAGGTGTAGTCTGACGTCACTTTGGACCGCCCGCAAGCTCCACCCGTATAGGGATTTATCATTGGGAAAATGGATTATCGGCTATTGTAACAATTCTGCCTCATGAACATTGAAAAGCTTTCCATGTTTGCACAAAATGAGTTCCCTTCTATCACTAACATTATTGTTTAAGTAAGTATTTCTGGTTGAAATAAAATTCGGTGTAATTATTTTACGATTAATTGCGAATATTTTCATGTCGAGCTATAGATTGTGGATGAATACGCACAGAAAGGTACAACATGCAAATGTTCATGCTTTATTGGTTTTAAACGAGACGATTTAGAAATGGGCAATGGGGAAATACGTTGCAATTTTGCGAGGTGGACCGGCCAGAAACAGAAATGACGTAACCACTACACCTCCCTATTGGGTGATTGGTCCACAAAAGGTTTGCCACTGTACCCGCTAGCGGCACAATGTTTTGTCCCAGGAGGCTGACATTGGGCATGGAGGTCAAGTGTGTGTTCTGTGTTCATGCCAAGTGGCTAAAAGAAGGCGTGGCAGTGGGTGTGGCCTATCGCAAAAAGGTTGCAGCTATTGCTATCTGCACTTGTTAACTTCTGCACCATCTGTTCCGTTCCAAGTACTGTAGCACAAAACAGTAACCTTCTATTCAACCAGAACCCTGGAAAACCCCTCATTCACACACACACACACACACACACACACACACACACACACACACACACACACACACACACACACACACACACACACACACACACACACACACACACACACACACACACACGCACACACACGCACACACGCACACTCTAACATAGACCTTATCAGGCTGCTGAGGAGAGGGCTGAGGGCCCCAGATCTGATCTCAGATATGAACAACAAACAGAAAGGAGGACACCCAGCTCTACCCCAGCTCGTCCATCACACTGGATGAGCGTCTCAGATCAGATATGAGATGAGATAGACCAGAGGATACATGCCATCGCCCTGGAGGGCCTCAGGGGGTCTGTCAGAGAGAGTGTGTGTGTGTGTGTGTGTGTGTGTGTGTGTGTGTGTGTGTGTGTGTGTGTGTGTGTGTGTGTGTGTGTGTGTGTGTGTGTGTGTGTGTGTGTGTGTGTGTGTGTGTGTGTGTGTGTGTGTGTGTGTGTGTGTGTGTGTGTGTGTGTGTGTGTGTGTGTGTGTGTGTGTGTGTGTGTGCAGGCAAGTTTGTAGGAGACCTCTATGCATAGTTTGCCTGTAGGTGTGTGTGTACGTATGTGCATGTGTGTGGTGTTTGTGTGTGCTTGTGTGTCCACAATGAACACTGCCACTAAGAGTGAACCATCTGGCTTCTTCTCCTCAAAGTGCTACATGGCTTATATATAAACCTCCTTTTATACCATCATGCATTGGTGAAAATGATGAATTGGACTGAACACCAGGAATGTGATCAATATGATCAATCGGGGGGGGGGGGGCATTGCGCCCTGCTACCTAATTCCAGCTAATTGGGACTTTTCACACTTCTCTCCAGTGGAGAAGCCTCTGCTAATGAGCGTGGTTCCTTTCTCTCTCTGAGCAGTGGCCAGCAGCTGGAGTCTGGCCTGGCTGACCCGCCATGTCCCCAGCGGTCAGCGATGAGCCACAGCCTCTAGTTAGCCGCTGAATAGCAGTTTATCCCCCTGCTCTCAGCATGAGGCCCCCGGTCTTCTGAGTTGCACGCCTGACCCCTACAGGAGGGGAGCGGGCGAGGGTCAGGCCCCAGAGTCAACAGCCCCCGGGAGCGGGGCTCCACACCGGCCCTGTGCCCTCTGACCACCAGCGCCTCCGGGGCCCTTTCTGCCCTTCAGCCGAGACCCCCTCTGCATACATGCCTGGCTGCGCCTCCCCGCTGTGAGGGGGCCCCTGGGCTCCTGGAGGGCCATTGTAGCAGCCACTGACCACTGACAAAAGGCCCGCGGGGGCCAGTGGTCAAGATGAGGAGGCCAGCGGGGTCCGGCAGGAGCTGGAGGAGCAGTGAAAAGCCAGGGGATGGCAGCACTCCTGCAGCTCCAGTGTGATTTGGCAGGATGCAGGACCGTCAGCGGCCACTCCAACAATGGCTTGGAACCGGTACACAATAATGTTTGTGCAAGGTCCCATTCTGGGACCAATCTAGCTCTCACACAACCCATCTGGCATCAATGAGATGTCCTGAGACGTTATTCAACACATCAGTCTTCATTCACTAGGGCTTTTCAGCAGAGAACCCCTCCCTCGCTACATGTGTTGGTGAACTCTTCTAAAGGGACAGATGTTATAGATCTTTGTTGTTATTATTATAATTCTTTTTAAGATGCAGGCACACGCAGATCTCGCTGTTGAAAATAATGTGACTGTCCAGTGTGAAAATAAGGAAGGACAGATACATATATACAGAGTTGGCTGCTAACATTCTCAACTCAGATTCAGATAATTTTATTGTCACAGCTTTTTTAAATGTACACACATTCAGAAAAATGTGAGATGCGTGGCTCCTCAACCGTAGTAGATTTGTAAACATAATACACAATGTATATTCTATCTATCCAATCTATAACTATAAACTATTAATATAAACTATAACTATAAACTATAACTATAAACGAAATAAGCTATACATAAACTATAAACTAAACTATAACTATACATAATACACAACGTATATTCTATCTATACAAACTATAAATATAAACTAAATAAGCTATAAATAAACTAAAACTATAAACTAAACTATAACTAGACATAATACACAACGTCTATACAAATGATTCAATACAAGTTATATGTTAGCAGCAGTGTGTGCATGTAGTAAGTGTGGTGTGTAAAATAATTAATCAATGAATCTGTCATGTGGCAGTCAGGGCTGTTACTTCATTAGTGACTTGACAGTCATGTGGCAGACAGGGCTGCTACTTCATTAGTGACTTGACAGTCATGTGGCAGACAGGGCTGCTACTTCATTAGTGACTTGACAGTCATGTGGCAGACAGGGCTGCTACTTCATTGGTGACTTGACAGTCATGTGGCAGACAGGGCTGCTACTTCATTGGTGACTTGACAGTCATGTGGCAGACAGGGCTGCTACTTCATTGGTGACTTGACAGTCATGTGGCAGACAGGGCTGTTACTTCATTAGTGACTTGACAGTCATGTGGCAGACAGGGCTGCTACTTCATTGGTGACTTGACAGTCATGTGGCAGACAGGGCTGCTACTTCATTGGTGACTTGACAGTCATGTGGCAGACAGGGCTGCTACTTCATTGGTGACTTGACAGGACATTAAGTAAACAAAGATCTACAGAACAGAATCTGACTGACAGCAGACGCTAAATGAAAAGGTAACCTTTTCTAAGGACCTGCATGTCTTTTGACCTAACAGAGTAATTAGACTATAGAAATTAGATCTTTCCTGTGTTGCTTTTTGTTTGCTGTTGTTGTGTCTTTTGAAAATGCATGAAATGCAGGAAATGAACTTTGTCAAGAACATTTTCAGAAAATAAACTAATTGTTCTCTGCAACTGGAGGTATGGCTATACACATTTAAGTTAAGTTAAGTTCAACTCGTATTAATCAGAAAATAAACAAAGGGTTCTCTGCAACTAGAGGTATGGTTATAAACATTTAAGTTAAGTTCAGTTAAGTTAAGTTAAGTTGGACCTTTATTAATCCCCTTCGGGAAATCCGTCCTCTGCATTTGACCCATCCTGACTACGTAGGAGCAGTGGGCAGCCACACAGTGGCTTGGGAGGTAGAGCAGTCGTCTGGTAATCCGGAGGTTCCCGGTTCGATTCCCGCTCCTCCCGGGCAGTGTCTCGAAGTGTCCTTGAGCAAGACACAGCAGGTTGGCACCTCGCATGGTCACCTCTGCCATCGGTGTGTGAATGTGTGAGTGAATGGGTAAAATGTGAGGAACAACTTGTAATGTGCTTTGGATAAAAGCTGTTATATAAATGCACCATTTACCATTTCAACATGCAGTGCGGTGCCCGGGGACCAACTCCAGTTGTAATGCCAGTACCTTGGTCAAGAGACCAACTCCAGTTGTAATGCCAGTACCTTGGTCAAGGGACCAACTCCAGTTGTAATGCCAGTACCTTGGTCAAGGGACCAACTCCAGTTGTAATGCCAGTACCTTGGTCAAGGGACCAACTCCAGTTGTAATGCCAGTACCTTGGTCAAGGGACCAACTCCAGTTGTAATGCCAGTACCTTGGTCAAGGGACCAACTCCAGTTGTAATGTCAGTACCTTGGTCAAGAGACCAACTCCAGTTGTAATGCCAGTACCTTGGTCAAGGGACCAACTCCAGTTGTAATGTCAGTACCTTGGTCAAGGGACCAACTCCAGTTGTAATGCCAGTACCTTGGTCAAGGGACCAACTCCAGTTGTAATGCCAGTACCTTGGTCAAGGGACCAACTCCAGTTGTAATGCCAGTACCTTGGTCAAGGGACCAACTCCAGTTGTAATGCCAGTACCTTGGTCAAGAGACCAGGCAATGGCAGGAAACCTATTTTTGCCTTTGTCTTGTGCAAAGCACAAGAGTTGAACATGCTTGTTTCTAGCAAAGGTGCATCTTTGTATACAAATCATGAGAAGCTTTTAAGAACAAATAATTGTGAACGAGGTCCAACACCTCTGAGTAACAGAACAAGCTGACGTGTTCAGCCTGTAAATATCTTATAATAATATCTAATATCTAATATATCTAATCTTAAAATAGTCCCACATGTTAAACCTCTCTATTCAAGCTTTAATACAAGCCAGTGTGACTCACAACAGTCTGGAGCAAACTAATCAGTGAAGACTTGATGTCCAGTGCTGGGGTTATGCTGGGTTAAAGGGTTAAAGAGAGAGAGAGAGAGAGAGAGAGAGAGAGAGAGAGAGAGAGAGAGAGAGAGAGAGAGAGAGAGAGAGAGAGAGAGAGAGAGAGAGAGAGAGAGAGAGAGAGAGAGAGAGAGAGAGAAATGAAAGCAAGAAAGAGCGTGAGAGCAGAGGAAGTAAGCACAGCGAGCGACTAACAGAAGCCAGAACTGACTCTCACACTCTCTCTCTCTCTCTCTCTCTCTCTCTCTCTCTCTCTCTCTCTCTCTCTCTCTCTCTCTCTCTCTCTCTCTCTCTCTCTCTCTCTCTCTGCCCCCTCCAACCCGGGCCCAGTTTGGTACAGGAAGTGGGATTGTTTGTGGCCGGCGCGTGTGTTCCGTGGCCCAGCATGCTCTCCTCTCCTGCAGGAGGTCAGACAGGAAGCGGGCAGGCGTGGGCTGTGACCCCTGGGTAATGAGCCAGCCGGCATGCTCCCTGCACACACACACACACACACACACACACACACACACACACACACACACACACACACACACACACACACACACACACACACACACACACACACACACACACACACACACACACACAGGCATACATGCACAGATGCACACACACATACACACACACACACACAAATAAACACACACACAGGCATACATGCACAGATGCACACACACATATACACGTTCTCATACACACATGCATGAATGCACTCACACACACACACACACACACACACACCGCACGCACACACACACACACACACACACACACACACACACACATGCACGCACACACAAATAAACACACACACACACACACACACACATGCACGCACACACACACACAAATAAACACACACACTTACTGCCTCCTGCTGATTTATGCCCCAAACATGTTGACCTCTTTTGGAGGCTGAGAGCATGGAGAACACACCCAGGCCTGACGCGTGTCTGTCACTCACACACACACACACACGCACACGCACACGCACACGCACACACGCACGCACGCACGCACGCACGAACGCACACACACACACACACACCATCTGTGGCCACATGGGAACGCGAGATGCAGTACACAAAGTTTTCATACAAAGAATATATATATACAGTATATAGATACGTACACGTTGGGCCTGTCAAGGTGGTGCGACGGTCAAGGTGGTGTGATCTTCCCTGCGCCGTCCTTGATGTGGCAAACACCGTCGACTGCTGCGGCAATTCCACCTCAAACCGGATCTGACCGCCACAGGCGCGATGGATTTGCTCTAAGTCGCCCTCGGTTGATCGGAACCACGGCCCACTCTACTTCCACTGGACCCGAGCGGTTCTCCGGACCCCTGGGGAACATGACTCTGAGACTCTGAGCTCCGAGCCCACCGTGTGTGTGTGTATATGTTTAATTTAGGGTGACCAAACCTGTATGATCCAAATGCAGGACAGCATGTCGATTTGTTGAAATTGCGGGACAGTACTGAATACGTATGCAAGAATCATGTTTACATAATGTATTAATAATTTTTATCAAAATATAAGCATTTATTACATGGCGTTTTCACATTCGCCGAAATGCTTGATTGTGATTGGTCAATAGCCCCTGACAGCGGTGAATAATTTTTCGATAACTGACCGCTGCCATGGGCAACGCGCAATAATCACCGGTGATTATTGCTTTTCGCAGCTGGAGCAATCAAGCCCACTGACACACACTGCATCAGTGCAATCAGACACATGCACCTGCCGGCGATAATAATAATCACTTTATTTGGGCTGACAGAGTCACAGAACAACTGCGTCTGCATTTAATCTCGTCTTGTCGATGGTGTAAAATGAATTAGGTATATTGTTAGTAAGTTAGCCATGTAATAAGCGGGATAATGTATAGCTATACTCGGTCATTGTCGCAAAATAATTGACCTTCACTGACGTTTAGAACACCTCGGCGAGGCGCCTCGGTATTCTAAACTCCGTGTCGGTCAATTGACCTCGTACATTATCCCTTACTTAATGTATTAAAAACACAATATTGTTATATTTGATCAAAAAAATTATATATATATATTGTTGTGTCTTAATAGCGTATTATACTGATAATTATATAGAAAACCATACCATGCAATCCAACATGCTGTTAAATTACCTACCAATGTACCGACCTCTAGAGGTTCCCTATGGCTATAAGATGTACATGTACCCTGTGATCTCTCTTGTAATGTGATACTGAAGTGCATACATTGTCCCACCGGCTTCCTTGATTCTAAACCTGTCCAGAACGCTTGTATGCTTTCTACAACGCAGTTGGGCGATTTGCGATTCTGATTGGCCAGGTCATTTCTGGTCATGTGACATGTACGCCCAATCCTGGGACCGCAAGTGTCTACATAGGCGCTCTTTCGAAGTTGGTTAAGGTTAGAGTTTGTCTTAGACTTAGAGCATGGCGATAGAACGCCTGCCCTTCTTTCGACGGTTAAGCTTAGGCACTCTTTCGAAGTTGGTTAAGGTTAGAGTTTGTCTTAGAGCATGGCGATAGAACGCCAGGTGCTTTGCAGGCTGTTCGACGCGGAAATGGGCAAAGACACAGCTCGTCATGCTATTGGGCGCACATGTCACATGACCAGAAACGTCAGTGGCCAATCAGAATCGCAAATCGCCCAACTGCGTTGTAGAAAGCATACAAGTCATACAAGTCCAGAACACTACAAAGTAAAAAAAAACATTTTACAATTATTAAAATTATAACTTTTATTTAAATGTTTTAACTTGAATTAACATTTGAAATGTTAATATATCACAGGTATATACAGGATGTATAATAATTAATAACATGTGGGCGGCTGAGTGGCGCAGTGGGCAAGGCGCTCGCCACTAACGCAGGATATGCTGGTATCGAGCCCAGCTCTCTGCGTTGCTACCGGCTTGGCCGGCCGTCATACTAACACAATTGGCAGTGTTAGAGGGTGGGTGGGGATTGGATGTTGTGGACAGCGACTCCTACAGGTCGGTTGGGTGACGCCGGTACGGCGGAAACAGGAAGTATCGGGGGCAGCGTGAGCCTCCCACGCGTTACTCCTCGCCACTGAGAGTTCGAGCTGTTGCGGTAAAAAGATGCGACAGGCTGCCTCCTCGTGTACCGGAGGGGACACGTGATGCAAGGCTTCTATCCTCACTACAGCCGACCAGTGGGAGGCATAGTCTAGCAACGTTCAAGACAGGGGAGGGAAGAATTGGAAATATGAAATTGGGATGGGAGAAAAATTTGAAACGAGGAGAAAAAGTGGATAAAAAAAGGATCTATAATAACATGAGTAGCATGAGTTATAGGCCTACAAAGTGTGTTATCCTGAAATTACAAATTAAAACAGCAGTGAACAATAGAAAAATCTAAGTAGCCTATGGAGAACAGTATGCTAAGCAAATGGCTGTAACACTAGAAAAGATACATAAATTGTAGGGCAATATAAATTGCACCTTCATTACTCCTCCCAAACCTCAGAAGGTTCCAGCACCATGGAGAGCACCATAGTGCACGTGAGGAACTTATATTTGGAAAATGCAGATTCAAGTAGAGCCTTCTGACCAAGAAATATACAAATATTGACATGTCAGAGAGAAATTCGCTTTGACTTGAATTTCACTCCCCATGCTGCATCTATTTCTCTGGTCCGTTCACGCGCCGGTCATGAGGGAGAACAGCCTCTCCGCGAACGCATTAGGGGATGCTCAGGAAGAATGAAGCCAGCTGGGTCAGGTTGGGGGTCTTCAGCAGCAGCCCCCAACTCACTCCAACAGTCGCCTCCATCTCCGCCACTTCCTTCAGCCGCAGCACGAGTGAACATAAAGTTGTTGCACATTAAAGGTTGCAGAGGTGTGGAAATGTGGAACACTTTTGCGGAATTCGTTCTTCTGTTGCGGCATGCGGGACAGAGGGCTAAAATGCGGCACTGTCCCGCACAAATCGGGACGTTTGGTCACCCTAGTTTCATTACATGTATATAATACATACATACCAATTATTCACCTGTTCTATTCTCCATCCATCTATTATCCATAGCAACACTATATTATCACCTACATCCTGTTGGGGGATCCCATTTGAACATCCCATCTGAGGTGTCTCTCCTCCACGCCACCTGTGGTTCTTTTTCTCCCTATTGCTAGGTTTTAGTGAGTCGTTCCTCATCTTCATTGGGGAAAGTCGGTTAGTGTTGCATATATATATGGATTTTATGGTGCTTTTTGTTCCGGATCTAGTGTGATGTTTCTTCTTGACTTGTAAAGCCCATGGGGGCAATTCCATGTGATCTCGGGCTCTACAAATACATTTGATTTGATCTGATTTGATTTACACACAGTATACAACACCTCTATCCATGTCTGTAATATAAATCGAACTTCTACAGCGCTTGTTATTGTCAACTTTAAAAAAAACCCGGTAAAGTAGATCAGAGCGGTCAGGGTTGACAGTTCTAGTGGTTGAGTGAACTGGTTCTCTGTGGCGCACGCTGGCCTGCAGCTCTGGGCTGGCTGCCTTCCGCCCTGGCTGGGCGCGTGAGAACGCATTGGGTTAGCACTCAGGCACTCAGTCCACAAGTGTATGTGTTAGTGTGTGTGCGCATGTGTATCAGCCTGTATGTGTGTGTGTGTGGGACTGTGCACATTTGTATCTGTGTGTGTGGGGGGAAAGCTCACTCGCTGGCAAATTGCTCTCTTCCCATGGCTCCTGCCCTTTCTCTGGTGCTCTGCTTGTTAAGTGCTGCCATTGTCAGCACTGTCTCTCTGTGTGTGTGTGTGTGTGTGTGTGTGTGTGTGTGTGTGTGTGTGTGTGTGTGTGTGTGTGTGTGTGTGTGTGTGTGTGTGTGTGTGTGTGTGTGTGTCTGTGTCTGTGTCTGTGTGTGTGTGTGTGTGTGTGTGTAGGTGTGTGTGTGTGTGTGTGTGTGGTGTGTGTGTGTGTGTGTGGTGTGTGTGTGTGTGTGTGTGTGTGTGTCAATGTGTGTCCATGTTGTGTATGTGTCCGTGTAGTGTGTGTGTGTGTGTCAATGTGTGTCCATGGTGTGTATGTGTGTGTGTGTGTCCTCTCCTCTGACAGGCAGCGGCCAGCCAGAGTGTCAGACAGTGGACTAATAAGGGCTAATTCAGGGGGTCCGTCTTGTAAAGGCGGGGTTGGGGGGGGGGGGATTGGGGGACTGCGTGGTGGCGGCAAGATGGGTTCCCAGGACACCTTCAGCAGACCACTTGAGATGGATGGAGAGAAAGAGGAGAGAGAGGGTGAGAGGAAGAGAGGAGGAGGAGGAGAGGTGGGAAGAGGGAAAAGATGCAGCCCAAACAAAGCTCAAATCCCCAGGCAGGCCACAAGTCAGCCAGGGGGGTATTCAGACACCAGGCAGGTAGCCAGGATAAAAAAGAGTCCAGATTGTTCTTCATGACACAAGGGCCATTGAGTATGAACAGGATGCTGTCTACAGAATGCCCCAGACCCCTCGGCGCTGTATTGTAGTGTGTGTGCGTGTGTGCGTGTGTGCGTGTGTGCGTGTGTGCGTGCGGCGCGAGACGTGTCTGGCACAGTGTTGACTTTTCGGGCAAGATTGACGAGAGAGAGGGGGACCTTGCCGTCTCAAACGCAGCTCTCTCTCTATCCTCTGTCAATCGTCTGCGAGTGAATGAATACTTCACAGACAAACTCAATTAGCCCCTCGCCGAGATCTGAAGGAGGTTGTCTGGCGCGACAATGGGCCTCCATTTTGACGTATGACCACAGTAAATGTATGGCAAATATACGCATACCCTTATCTCCTGATCGAGACAGTGTGAGACGCACACGGGAAACACATTCAGAAGAGACAAATGGCAAAGACACAAAGTGACAGACAGAGAGACAGAGAGGGAGAAAGAGAGACAGAGACAGAGAGACAGCGAGAGAGAGAGAGAGAGACGGAGATGTAAAGAGAATGAGTGATAGTGATGATGACAGCTAAAGAGACGGATGCATTACCATAATGTAGACAACATGTATAGCTCTTGGCGGCCGTTGGTTGGTTAGGAGGACGGTTTCTGACATGATGTGGAGGGGCCTCGCGCACACAAGAGCTATGAATAAACACGGCCTCCTCTGCCAGACTGGCAGCTTGATTGCAGCTTGTGTGTTTACTACATCTGACGGGAATTGCCACCATTGTGTGCCGTGTGTGTACAC
Organism: Notolepis coatsorum; assembly: GCF_963971535.1. Taxonomy (NCBI): domain Eukaryota; kingdom Metazoa; phylum Chordata; class Actinopteri; order Aulopiformes; family Paralepididae; genus Notolepis; species Notolepis coatsorum. Next base: position 204,008,208 of record NC_140166.1, read on the forward strand.
TGGGTGTGTTCTGAGTGTACGCTGGGTGTGTGCTGAGGTTGGATCTCCCTTTACAGCTGTGTGATCTGGGGAGGCTACGATGTCCCACGATCCTTAGGATGTTTCCCCTCTTGTTAGATTTATTGAAACATTATAGCCGCGCTGAGGCAGAGGGATGATTTCCCCCTCATCCTCCCAAGATTGTGTGTGTCTGTCTGTGTCTCTGGAGTGGAGGTTGCGGTGGTGGGTGCTCTCACATGTGTGTGCTTGTATGTGTACATGCTGTGCTGTGTGCATACAGTATATATAGGCATGTAGTGCAGGGTAAACATACCTAAACTCAGTTTGCCTATACCTTTTTATTTGTGAAATAGTTTACCTGCCCCTTTTTGGCTCATATCAATCTTTAAGATTGAAATTCATAGTATGGATGTCTTAATGTTATAGTAGATTATTCTTTTTGTATTATAGTTCATAGTTTAGCAGCCTTCTATGTCGCCACCGCACTACTGTGTATAATAAATAGTATGTTCTTTGCTCCCTAAAGCTCCTGAGGTTGGGATGATATGCCCTGCTGTCAGGTGGCCTCTCTTCTCTTCTCTTCTCTTCTCTTCTCTTCTCTTCTCTTCTCTTCTCTTCTCTTCTCTTCTCTTCTCTTCTCTTCTCTTCTCTTCTCTTCTCTTCTCTTCTCTTCTCTTCTCTTCTCTTCCCTTCTCTTATCCTCTCTTCTCTTCTCCTCTCCTCTATTCTATTATCTTCTCTCTTCTATTCTCCTCTCTTCTATTCTCCTCTCTTCTCCTCACTTATCTTATCTCCTCTCCTCTCCTCTCCTCTCATCTCATCTCTCCTCTCCTCTCCTCTCCTCTCCTCTCCTCTCCTCTCCTCTCCTCTCCTCTCCTCTCCTCTCCTCTCCTCTCCTCTCCTCTCCTCTCCTCTCATCTCTCCTCTCCTCTCCTCTCCTCTCCTCTCCTCTCCTCTCCTCTCTCATCTCTCCTCTCCTCTCCTCTCATCTCATCTCATCTCATCTCATCTCTCCTCTCATCTCATCTCATCTCTCCTCTCCTCTCCTCTCCTCTCCTCTCCTCTCCTCTCCTCTCCTCTCCTCTCCTCTCCTCTCCTCTCCTCTCCTCTCCTCTCCTGTCCTCTCCTCTCCTCTCCTCTCCTCTCCTCTCCTCTCCTCTCCTCTCCTCTCCTCTCCTCTCCCCTCTTCTCTTCTCTTCTCTTCTCTTCTCTTCTCTTCTCTTCTCATCTCATCTCTCTGCTCCTCCGTTTCCCATCTGTGCTGTGACTCTGTGCAGGCCGTTGTGATGAACCGCGCTGGTGGTTTATGGCAGGGCTGAGTTATACCTTAGACCTTCCTCTCCCCAGGCCATAGTAACATAAAGCATATTTCACCCACCTCTACCCCCCACCCCCCATTAAAGAAACATAGTGTTCCCTTTCCTGGCTCATATTTCAAAGTCCAGGTGCTGAAAGAAGCTACTTGGTAGGAGATGGGCCGGCATGTTCCGCACAAAAGAATGAATTTATGTCAAAATCAGTACAAGGGAAGGTTGATGATGAAGGGGGAGGAGGAGGGTGTGTGTGTGTGTGTGTGTGTGTGTGTGTGTGTGTGTGTCCGTCCTCATCTCCATGACGACTGGGATGAAAACATGCACTTCCTTGCAACAACACGCCCATATAAGGGGGGTATTGGACCGAGGCCTGCCTAACAATACCTTTAATGTCATAGCTCAGTGGCCGGTCTTTGTGGCCTGGGCGGCGCGCTGCGACCCGCACAAAAACTTTAAAGGCAAAATGGATTAGAATATGGGAGAAAAGATGACTGAATCAAACCCACTGGATTGGGAGGAGATTAGCAGAGAGGGAGAGGGGCTCGCGGGAGAAATGACACTCTAATTAGTTTCTGTTGGGACCAGGAGCCTGAGTTTGAGTCTTTATTGAAGGGAATCGCTATTTTTTTCCAATTCAATTTTATTTTCTATTTTACAGTTGATTGATCATTTGTGTGATGATTTCAAATATTTCATTTTAATCCCCCAAAATAGTCCCCATAATAAAAAACAAATGGTATGGGAACTATTAGTGTGACCAGAATACTGACTTTTTTTATTTTTATTATTATCTTTTCCCCCCCTCCTTTTTCAGATTTTTCTCCCATCCCACTGTTAGTCGTTATGCCAATTTCCAACCCCCTTCCTGGTTGTTGCGCACCCCCCCCCTACTGTTGGTCCAGGAGGCCGGAGACTGTCACATGCTTTCCTCCGACACATGTGCAGCCAGCCGGCAGCCAGCCTGGCAGCGCAGATTCTCACCGGGAGAGTGTAACGTGTGGAAGGACACACTACCTCCCTCCAGATCCTACCCTCGCTGTGCAGGCGCCCCGACCGAACTGTAGGGGTCGCTGTCCACAACGCCCAGGACCCATCCATCAGCTTTCCCACCCCTAACACTGCCAATTGTGTTAGTATGAATGACCAACCAAGCTGATAGCAATGCCGAGAGCTGGATTCAAACCCAGCGTCTCCAGTGTTGATGGCGAGGGCCTTGCCCACTACACCACCTAGCCGCCCAGAATACTGACTTGATGCCTTTAACCCTCAGAGGCCGGCAGGTGTCTTTTGGGGGCTGCATTGGCTGCAGTGGCCGCCTGCTGGTATCATATGAATCTAGATGACCTAAAGAATCCATTGGCACCACATCATGCTACTGTAGCTTGTCAGGAAGGGGGCTACATAACGCTCCAAAGTTAGGCAAAATGTTGGCGAGGGAAAAACTGGCCATTTTCAAAGGGGTCCCTTTACTTCTCACCTCAAGATATCTGAATGCAAATGGATTCTATGGGTAGCCATGAGCCTCCCCTTTTCAGACATGCTCACTTTATGCTAATCCCATGCAGGTCATGTTGTTTTCTTGCATGCCACACAAAGGTGTTATTTTTGCCTATTCTAAAAAGGGTGTATTTTGATTGATTGATTCAACCTTTATTCAGTCTCGAAAATCATTAAGAGTTCAACTCTCGTTTCAGATTAAATACAGTACGCAATAAATACAAAACACAAGACAGTCAATCAATGAAACAATTAAAAACTGGGGTGAAATGGTTGGTCAATAAAGATTTAAACAGTCCAAAGGATACTGGAGTATTGAGTTTTAATTACATTGCAAGACGTCTGAAAAGCAGATGTCCCTAGTTCAGTGTAAACTTTTAAGTTAATAGATGCCAGTGCAAATCACATCTCTCTGCCAGAGAGGACCACCCAAGCTTATTGTAAAGGTACTTGAATACTATAACTATCACTGGTGATAAATCTGAGAGGTGAGTGATATACAGAAACCAAGGGCTTAACCTGCCTTAACCTGTCTGTCTCTCCCCAATAGGGGGACCCTGCTGTCGCTCGTCATAAATAGATCAATACAGTCCGTATTAATTAATGTTGCGTTTCTTTTTCAAATGTAGCCAAGAGTAAAGACCCTAACCCTATCAAAACAGCAAAACGCAAGGAAGTGACGCCGGCATTCGTGTTTGTAGTCCTATTACAGAGAAGACCCCAGGACTTTCGATGGGCTTTCGAATTTCATAGAACTACACTACCCAGCTCACGCCAGCCCCTGTCAAACTTGGAGCCATCTGGCGTGAAATTATTTTCCAACGTTATTTTCGTAATTATGTCTCATGTTCTGAACATGTCTGAACGTTATTGCCATACAATAGAATGTAGTTTGTTTCTTTACCTTTCTGTGAACGTAAAGAACGTGTCTTAATCTGATGAAAAATGGCGGAGCATTTTTCATTATAAAAAAGATTTCATTGATGGTCTTTGCTGCCCTGAAACAGGCACCTGGTGGTACTAAATCCAGATTGAACTCTTCCACTGGAAAGAGGAGATTTGGCCCCATCCATATATGTATGACTTAATAATAAGGTCATAATAAGGTAATTTATAGGCCTGATATTCTATATTCTATATTCATATTTCAAATTGCATGTGTCCGGATGGCAAGATTCCGTAATGATCTACAAAACCTCCTGTAAATCATCTGCCCTTTATTCATTTGCTTAGCATTTTTCATGTCTGATCAATGTTAGCATGGTGTTATTCACTGTCAAAGATGGAAATAAAATAAAATAATTTAAATAATTGATATTATCCCTTGGTTCATTACAATTTACTCAAGCATAGTAACTGTTACAAAGGATCAGATTAAACCGAATATATATATTTATTTATTGATATATATTGCATAGTATTTGTATATCGTTTGATATCCCTTGTATATTCCTTGTACATATACACGGAATATCCCTTTAGCCCAGACCATAATATTTCATTCTCCTATTGGACAGCGGTCCACCGGCGCCAGGGACCGGCCTCCGGAGTCAGGTTCAAAGTCACCGTCAAGACGTGTCTGGACATGCCCGGCCTTGCCCAGGGATACGCGACAGAAATGAGTTTGGCACTAGTTTGTTCACCGTGCGTATAAATACGCCGCAGGTGAATACAGAAACCCTCTTAGCCCTTAGTGAGTTACCCAATAAGTTGAAGCCTCACCCACGATACAACGTGCGGTGAAGTATGGCCTGTTTGGCCCCAGAATAGAGCATTGAGACCGCATGCGAATTAATAACTGAATTGTCAGAGTTTGGCGCTATACCGTCGAGTGCGACATATTTCTATTAAGTCAATAATAGTCTATTTGTGTAAATAATAGTCTATTTGTGTATAGTGTATCGTGCGGTTAAAGTTCTACAGTGACCAGCATCTCCAACGCTTCCTCGTATTAGCTAGAGTTCTTATCCAGGCTGGGCTGACCACATGGCGCTTTCACCCGAGGAGACCTAGACGAGAACCGTATGGACATGTACACTGGATTAATCTACCCGACGACTACATAGCCCTTTGCGGCTGGAATATATTTGCTTTGGTCCTGTGATTTATGGAGCGGATAATCGCCGACGCCTGCACGTGTTGGATTTACCCCGCGAGGAGTCAAGTCGAGTCGGCGCCTCAGAGAGCCTGAGGCCGACTAGCTTTCTTCACTGTGGAGCTACAGTCTACGGAGAACAGCTGTATTCATCTGTGGATCAAGAGGCTACTGCACCGGCTCCTGTACCTGGAGTCTCCTTAGTCATCGTTGACCAGACGTTCTACTACCGACAGATCTTCTACCCCTGCTGGCTTACAACCAGGGGGAACCCCTTCCAGTATCTCCCGCTATATTACTAGTGTACCATAGATATAATTCCCTAAGATTCAGGTTGTATAATTACCTCCTGCGTAACCAGAGAATGGACATTCATTATTGATTTGCCTACGCATATTCCTTTGCCTTACAAGTGCATTCAAAGAATAATGTAAAGTATAATATGTACCTTTTGCTCCATTAAATACTTGATTATACCTTTGTTTGGAACCGATTTCATTGTGGGAAGTGTTCATCATATTCATATATCGTGTACTGTATGGCCAGTAATTAAAGTACATAAAGCGGTAGTGGTTTAATGATACCATACTTATCAATACAGTCAGGGAATTGTACCCCTCAGTTACAATTGGTCCTTCGAGCCGGAGGGTAACTAGTGTAATATTAATATAGTGGTATTAATATTGACATGGCCTATGATGAACACTCCACAAAACGGTTCTCCTAAAGTAGATCGCCCGCAGCGTAGACGGCAGACACCTCAGTACTTAGAGGATTACGTTGCCAATATACTACCTAGCCTTCTACAGACGTTAAACGCGGAAAAAGTGGATAGTAAAATTATGTCCGACCCTATCGCCCAGGCTACCCCGCCAATAGAGGCCCCAGTGGGTTCTAACGTAACTGACCAAGCTCACGGTAGGGACCAGGAGGGACCTGACACGACTTTACCCCCCGCCAAGACCGAAGAAGTAGTCCCCGGAGAGCTCCAGGATAAAGACAGCTCTCCAGGGATGGAACTCTACCCGCTACAAGAAGAGGAAAGCACCCCGGAGATGGATCTCCAGGACTCGCCACAGGAGAACAGATCTCCAACGAGTACTGCCAGGAGCGGATCACCTCAACCAGCGTCTTCCCCCAGCGAGGCGGACAAGATGCTGGCACAGGCATTCCTCGCCAGCCTAGCAGCCTCAACAGAGCGCGATCGACTCCAAGCACAGACGCTTAGTGAGCGCGAACATTCTTCCATGGAAAGAGAACGCCTTCAAGCGCAGCAACGGAGCGACGAAGATCGTATACGTCTAGAGATTAGACGCCTTCAGACGGAAGAGAATATGGCAAGGGACCGGGCCGATGCCCAGCGCGCCGCTGCCGGTGCCCAAAGAGAAGCCGAGCGCGACCGATTACAAGCGCAGATAATGGAGCAGCTGATCACCAGGGCAACACCCCCTCCCTCCGCACGGGGTTCCAGGGCCTCGTCAAGACAAGGGTCAAGGGCACCCTCCCCTACCCGATCAAGCGACCCTGAGCCCGACCACCAGAGAGAGCCTATACCCCCCTCCGAACTCCTTCCCCGACCGGTCCACGCGAGGACCAGCTACAAGGAAGAAACGGTCTACACCGCGGAGAGGCTAAATAGACGACTACAGGATCTAGAGGACCTGCCAGAGGAAGAAGAAGAGGGAGAGGAGGAGAGTCAAGCCCGACAGCAGCACAGTACTCCACAGGACCAGGAGGTCCAGTACAGCCCAGGCTCTACCCCCGCGGCTCTGCGCTACAGACCCCCGACTCAATTCACGGGTGAGCTTGACGCACGACCAGCCCCGAGGAATAGCACCTGGATACGCGGGCCATGGTACCCAGCAGGTACCAGCCCACCAAGAGGCGTAAGAGGAGACTCGCCTAGGAGGTCTCTCTTCCAACGCTCACCGATGTGCCAGCCATCCATGGCATCATACATTGGCACAACGACGTTTCCGGACTTCACCCACGAGAACAGAGCACAGTACACGGAGCTACGAATGTGCTTAGAGACGATGATGTCCGATGTAACTGATGAACCGTACAAATATGCTATCCTACTGAAGCACCTCAAGGTGCCCCGAGCGCACAATATAGCGCTGGCCTATGCCACCTCTACTACCCCATACACCGCGGCTCTAGCAGCACTCGACCAAAGATATGGACGCATATGGGACTACGTAATACAAGAGATAAGGCATATTGACCGCCTACCCCCAGCCACAGACAATCGCTCACTAGATGACCTGTCTATCAAGGTACAATCCCTGGTAGGGATGCTGGGGGCGCAAAGAGAAAAGGGTATGCACGAACTGTACGCAAACTCTAATGTCGAGAGGATTTTAGAGAAGCTTCCGCCCGCCCGACAAGAGCGCTTCAGGCGGCAAAGAGACCACCGTGATCCTAACGGTCCCGAGCCATCCCTCCTAGACCTAGCCGACTTCCTGGCGAGAGAAGTCAACAGCCTACGGTTGGATACGTTCATGCGGAGCACACCAAGCTCCAGAGAGGGACCTAGGAGAGCAAACGATGGCCGCAGATTGGTGACCGTCATGCACCAATCAGAATCAGTACCGAGCAGCAAGAACCACAACACCCCCTCGACGAAAGAGGACCAGTGGAAGATTGAGTGCCAGTACTGTGAGGGAGAACATCGGCTGTACCAATGCGACACTTTCGGGAAGCTGACCACGGACGAGGTGAGTCAGTGGATCAAGGACCACCGCCGCTGCTTCTGCTGCGCGCGCAGCCACCTAGCAGCTGAGTGCCGCTTGAAGAAGAAGTGCAGCAGGTGCGGTGGCACCCACTTGGAGGTCCTGCATGACATCAACAGGCGTCAGCCAGGACAACAGAGTGGGCCCGTCGCGGTAATGTACCATGCCGAGGCGGTGGCACCAGTACCGAAGAGCCACCAGACCGCTCCCTGGTGTCCCGACTGCTACAGCAGCCACTGGGAGTCACGGTGCGACTCGCACCATATAGATTCTGTGTCACCACAGACAGGTGACAACCCCCCGGCAAAGGAGGTATGGAAGATCGACTGTACGTACTGCCGAGGAGGACACTGGCTGGACCAGTGCGACGTGTTCCCGGAACTGACCATCACCGAAATGGAGCAGTGGATTGCGTCTGACCCCCCACAAGCCGGTCACCGCCGATTCTTGTGCGAGGATAACATGATAAGAAGTAGTCCGTTCAGTTCAGTCCGCAGTCCGTTCAGTTCAGTCTTAGTAACAAGTGAAGCCTCACCCACTATGCAACGTGCGGTGAAGTAGGGCTCGTATTGCCCCAAGATAGAGTCTTGTTTTATCCTAATACGTTTGTTCAACGTATCGTTCGCTCCTTACTAGTAAGCCTTCATTACGAGTCAAAGACCAAGTGAAGTGAGCAATTGTGTGTCTAAATAGAGCACTTATAGCCGCGTGCGAATAGGATAGTGGAGTATCATAGCTTGGTTGAGTAACGTCAAGTTCAACATAATTAATGTGAAGTACCGCGCACCGGAGGATCTACACCGGCGCCAGCAGAGCCCCTTTCCGGCTGGATTATTATTCTTATTGCTTTGACCAGGCTGTTGGAGCGGAGGAAAATCGTCTACACCCACTGCTGTGGGACCTGCCCGTGAGGACCATCATTCGAGCCCGTCTCTATTGGAGAGGCTGACCGGCTTTCACCTGTGCGACGCGCATACTGGGATTACAGCGGCTGCCTTTCGTCCGCTGATACAGGGAGTAATACCGCCTCCAGGAGCCTATATTGAGTACCCGCTGACCAGACTTTGCATTCGAACATTTGCTCCCCCTGCTGGCTTACAACCGGTGGAACCCCCCTACCAGTACAATAGATATAATTCCTAATATTCAATGTATATTATGTATCTTTTGCTGTAATAAATACTTAAAGACAACTTTGTGTGGAAACCGTATCATTGTGGAGGTGTTCTCATCAGATATACTCGTGTACGGTATGGCCAGTATAATGTACATAAGACGGTAGTGGTTTAATGATACCATACTTGATTAATACAGTCAGGGAATTGTACCCCTCAGTTACAGTAACAGACACAATATTTATGACACTGGAAATACATTCCCTGATCCATAGATGTCCCTAGATACCAAGAACATTCAAATGGGCTTGTAGAAGTGGAGCAATCTTCCATTTACTTGGGTATGTACTTTTAGGCAGATTTTCGGAAAATATGGCTAGGGCTTAAGATGTTAAATGATAATTGCAGGTTATCAATGGCTAATTGTACAGAGTTAGAAATACAATAGTGTCATACAAATAAAGATTAACTTGATAGCTACTCAAAGATGAGACAATATTATTATTCATATAAATGGTAAATAAGACAGGACCCATGATTGATCCCTGCGGGACACCATTTGTAATGGGTAAGAATGAATGAATGATCATTACATTTATATAGCGCTTTTCTAGACACTCAAAGCACTCCCCACAATGTAGGGTGGAAATTGCCTCCTTCACCAGCATTGTGTAGCACCCAACCTTGGGCTACGCAGGCTCAATAGCTGCCATACACTCCGATCATGAGTCCGGAGCCCTACTCATGTAGTCAAGAACTCTGCCTGGGCATTCCCAGTTTTCACTGAAGTCTCTCAGACAAATTGCTCTGAAGCCAACTACAAACATCTGCATCAAAACCAACACTGTGTAATCTATGTAATAGTTAGAGAATGGTCAACTGTATTAAATGACTTTGACATATCTACAAATAGGGCAGCACAGTTTTATTTTGTCTAGGGTGGATACTATATCACTCACAACTAAAGTAATGGTTGACATTGTGCTATGTGTTATGTTTTGCTATAAAATCTGATTGATTCAAGATTCAAGAGTTTATTCATCACATATTACCAGGGCATACAGTGAAATGCAGTTGGCCATGCCCGCTACGATTGTGCAAAAATACAATAGTAATAATAGTAAATAGTAATAAAATAAGTAGAATAGACATGATAACATAGCCATGTTAATAAATCTGGGTCCTATGTACACTACTATACAATATACAGTTGTTTCTTTTATGTCCCTATGCTATACTTGCTGTTACTAACTATACTATGCAATAATCACAACAAGTACTTTTCTTAAAAGTGTCCTTTTTTCTTTCCTTTAAAGTGTCCTTTTCTTGTGTGTTTAAAGTGACCTATGGTGCGTTTGTGTGTGAGCAAGTGCAGAATATTGTGTTGTGTGTGTGTATGTGTGTGTTCATGTGTGCTTGTGTGTGGAGAGATCAGTGTTCAATGTTCTGATGGTCTGAGGGAAGAAGCTGAGCCTTAGTCTCTCTGTTCTTGCTGCGTGTATACGGAGGCGCTTGCCTGACCGCAGCAGCTTGAACAGGCTGTTGTTGGGGTGATGAGGGTCCTTCATTATTCTGCAGGCTCTGGATTTGCACCTCCTATTGGTGGGAGCTTACTGTAATACAGTGCTTTGAGTTGGTTATTTACCAATGGTTCCAGGATTTTTGGAGACTTCTTTTAGGACAGGATAGTTTGGAGATTGGTCGATAATTATTTGGGTCACTTCTATCTCCCCCTTTATGTAATGGAGATGAGCCATTTCAGGGACTAGGAACTACAGTATGCCTGTTGACAAGAGAAAGATTATGTATTATTTGCTCTGTAATGAATGGAGCTGATAACCAGAGAAAAAAGTATCAACACAAAAGTATCCTCTTGAGATTTATTAGACTCATCCCAGTGGCCGTGATTGTGTTAAGGGTTAAAACCTTTTAAGATAATTCAGTGCAACTTGACTGAAAACGATGCACCTTCGAGACATCGGATTATCTGAAGTGAAGTGTTCTGCTGGAAAACAGCCTTTATTCCTCTTTTTTTTTCTTAACCCTGTTGAAACACATGATCCCTCTTCTTCACCAGTTAAAGTCACACTCCTGTCTCCACCATAAACCAAACAATGTAAACATATGAATGCTGACACTGGTGCTAGTAAACCTGGAGAACAGTGTGCCTGTTGTGTTGTGGAGAGTCCAGTCACTCAGGACTGACTCTCTCTCTCTCTCTCTCTCTCTCTCTCTCTCTCTCTCTCTCTCTCTCTCTCTCTCTCTCTCTCTCTCTCTCTCTCTCTCTCTCTCTCTCTCTCTCTCTCTCTCTCTCTCTCTCTCTCTCTCTCTCAATTCAATTCAAATGGGCTCTCTCTCTTTCTCTCTCTCTCTCTCTCTCTCTCTCTCTCTCTCTCTCTCTCTCTCTCTCTCTCTCTCTCTCTCTCTCTCTCTCTCTCTCTCTCTCTCTCTCTCTCTCTCTCTGAGTGGGGAAGCTGTCTTGAGTTTGCTCTGCTCTCCACGTCTCCAATTAGTCTAAAATAATTAAAATAATAAAGGCACCAGGATGGAGAAGAGAAACAAAGGAGGAAGAAAGTGAGAAAAAATAAAAATAAATCAACAAGACCTCCTGGCGTCACAAACACACGCATACAAACACACGCACACACACACATGTACACACACCACACATACGCACACACACACACACACACACACACACACACACACACACACACACACACACACACACACACACACACACACACACACACACACACACACACACCTATTCACACACACACACACACACACACACACACACACACACACACACACACACACACACACACACATATACACACACACGCACTCACGCACACACACACACCTCCTCCAACCCTCACAATTACTGTGGGGTTTTCTGAGCTCGGACCATCACTGTGGAAACCTGGAGCTTCTCTCCTTCCTTTAATTCGTTCACTCCCTCCCTCCTTTTTTTCTCATCGCTCACACACACACCCTCCCTCCCCAGTCCCCGCTCTTCCCGCCCTCCCTCCCTCCCTCCCTCCCGCCCTCCCTCCCTGGGGTAAAACAAAGGGGCGAGCTGAAAGAGCTCTGATGGAGGTAAATGTATTCAGTGACACTGGCCGGATGATTCCATTCTGCGCCAGCGCTGTAAACATTTGTTTCAGGCCTTGTCCGAGGGCCGGGACAGCGTGTTGGGCC
>NC_140166.1:204020369-204025369 GCF_963971535.1 Notolepis coatsorum
ATGGGAACTATTAGTGTGACCAGAATACTGACTTTTTTTATTATCTTTTTATTATCCTTTTACAGATTTTTCTCCCATCCCACTGTTAGTCCGTTATGCCAATTTCAAACCCCCTTCCTGGTTGTTGCGCACCCCCCCCCCCCCCCTACTGTCTGGTCCGGGAGGCCGGAGACTGTCACATGCTTTTCTCCGACACATGTGCAGCCAGCCGGCAGCCAGCCTGGCAGCGCAGATTCTCACCGGGAGAGTGTAACGTGTGAAGGACACACTACCTCCCTCCAGATCCTACCCTCGCTGTGCAGGCGCCCCGACCGAACTGTAGGGGTCGCTGTCCACAACGCCCCAGGACCCACCCATCAGCTTTCCCACCCCTAACACTGCCAATTGTGTTAGTATGAATGACCAGCCAAGCTGATAGCAACGCCGAGAGCTGGATTCGAACCCAGCGTCTCCAGCGTTGATGGCGAGGGCCTTGCCCACTACACACCTAGCCGCCCAGAATACTGACTTGATGCCTTTAACCCTCAGAGGCCGGCAGGTGTCTTTTGGGGGCTGCATTGGCTGCAGTGGGCGCCTACTGGTATCATATGAATCTAGATGACCTAAAGAATCCATTGGCACCACATCATGCTACTGTAGCTTGTCAGGAAGGGGGCTACATAACGCTCCAAAGTTAGGCAAAATGTTGGCGAGGGAAAAACTGGCCATTTTCAAAGGGGTCCCTTTACTTCTCACCTCAAGATATCTGAATGCAAATGAGTTTTATGGGTAGCCATGAGCCTCCCCTTTTCAGACATGCTCACTTTATGCTAATCCCATGCAGGTCATGTTGTTTTCTTGCAAAGGTGTTATTTTTGCCTATTCTAAAAAGGGTGTATTTTGATTGATTGATTGATTCAACCTTTATTCAGTCTTGAAAATCATTAAGAGTTCAACTCTCGTTTCAGATTAAATACAGTACGCAATAAATACAAAACACAAGACAGTCAATCAATGAAACAATTAAAAACTAGGGTGAAATGGTTGGTCAATAAAGATTTAAACAGTCCAAAGGATACTGGTGTATTGAGTTTTAATTACATTGCAAGACGTCTGAAAAGCAGATGTCCCTAGTTCAGTGTAAACTTTTAAGTTAATAGATGCCAGTGCAAATCACATCTCTCTGCCAGAGAGGACCACCCAAGCTTATTGTAAAAGTACTTGAATACTATAACTATCACTGGTGATAAATCTGAGAGGTGAGTTATATACAGAAACCAAGGGCTTAACCTGCCTTAACCTGTCTGTCTCTCCCCAATAGGGGGACCCTGCTGTCGCTCGTCAAAAATCGATCAATACAGTCCTTATTAATTAATGTTGCGTTTCTTTTTCAAATGTAGCCAAGAGTAAAGACCCTAACCCTATCAAAACAGCAAAACGCAAGGAGGTGACACCGGCATTCGTGTTTGTAGTCCTATTACAGAGAAGACCCCAGGACTTTCAATGGGCATTCGAATTTCATAGAACTACACTACCCAGCTCACGCCAGCCCCTGTCAAACTTGGAGCCATCTGGTGTGAAATTATTTTCCAACGTTATTTTCGTAATTATGTCTCACGTTCTGAACATGTCTGAACGTTATTGCCATACAATAGAATGTAGTTTGTTTCTTTACCTTTCTGTGAACGTAAAGAACGTGTCTTAATCTGATGAAAAATGGCGGAGCATTTTTCATTATAAAAAAGATTTCATTGATGGTCTTTGCTGCCTTGAAACAGGCACCTGGTGGTACTAAATCCAGATTGAACTCTTCCACTGGAAAGAGGAGATTTGGCCCGATCCATAGATGTATGATTTAATAATAAGGTCATAATAAGGTCATTTATAGGCCTGATATTCTATATTCTATATTCATATTTCAAATAGCATGTGTCCGGATGGCAAGATTCCGTAATGATCTACAAAACCTCCTGTAAATCATCTGCCCTTTATTCATTTGCTTAGCATTTTTCATGTCTGATCAATGTTAGCATGGTGTTATTCACTGTCAAAGATGGAAATAAAATATTTTAAATAATTGATATTATCCATTGGTTCATTACAATTTACTCAAGCATAGTAACAGACACAATATTTATGACACTGGGAATACATTCCCTGATCCATAGATGTCCCTAGATACCAAGAACATTCAAATGGGCTTGTAGAAGTGGAGCAATCTTCCATTTACTTGGGTATGTACTTTTAGGCAGATTTTCGGAAAATATGGCTAGGGCTTAAGAGGTTAAATGATAATTGCAGGTTATCAATGGCTAATTGTACAGAGTTAGAAATACAATAGTGTCATACGAATAAAGATTAACTTGATAGCTACTCAAAGATGAGACAATATTATTATTCATATAAATGGTAAATAAGACAGGACCCATGATTGATCCCTGCGGGACACCATTTGTAATGGGTAAGAATGAATGAATGATCATTACATTTATATAGCGCTTTTCTAGACACTCAAAGCACTCCCCACAATGTAGGGTGGAAATTGCCTCCTTCACCAGCATTGTGTAGCACCCAACCTTGGGCTACGCAGGCTCAATAGCTGCCATACACTCCGATCATGAGTCCGGAGCCCTACTCATGTAGTCAAGAACTCTGCCTGGGCATTCCCAGTTTTCACTGAAGTCTCTCAGACAAATTGCTCTGAAGCCAACTACAAACATCTGCATCAAAACCAACACTGTGTAATCTATGTAATAGTTCGAGAATGGTCAACTGTATCAAATGCCTTTGACATATCTACAAATAGGGCAGCACAGTTTTATTTTGTCTAGGGTGGATACTATATCACTCACAACTAAAGTAATGGCTGACATTGTGCTATGTGTTATGTTTTGCTATAAAATCTGATTGATTCAAGATTCAAGAGTTTATTCATCACATACATACCAGGGCATACAGTGAAATGCAGTTGGCCATGCCCGCTACGATTGTGCAAAAATACAATAGTAATAATAGTAAATAGTAATAAAATAAGTAGAATAGACATGATAACATAGCCATGTTAATAAATCTGGGTCCTATGTACACTACTATACAATATACAGTTGTTTCTTTTATGTCCCTATGCTATACTTGCTGTTACTAACTATACTATGCAATAATCACAACAAGTACTTTTCTTAAAAGTGTCCTTTTTTCCCTTCCATTAAAGTGTCCTTTTCTTGTGTGTTTAAAGTGACCTATGGTGCGTTTGTGTGTGAGCAAGTGCAGAATATTGTGTTGTGTGTGTATGTGTGTGTTCATGTGTGCTTGTGTGTGGAGAGATCCGTGTTCAGTGTTCTGATGGCTTGAGGGAAGAAGCTGAGCCTTAGTCTCTCTGTTCTTGTTGCATATATGCGGAGGCGCTTGCCTGACCGCAGCAGCTTGAACAGGCTGTTGTTGGGGTGGTGAGGGTCCTTCATTATTCTGCAGGCTCTGGATTTGCACCTCCTATTGGTGGGAGCTTACTGTAATACAGTGTTTTGATAGAAATTCTTTGAGTTGGTTATTTACCAATGGTTCCAGGATTTTTGGAGACTTCTTTTAGACAGGATAGTTTGGAGATTGGTCGATAATTATTTGGGTCACTTCTATCTCCCCCTTTATGTAATGGAGATGAGCCATTTCCAGGGACTAGGAACTACAGTATGCCTGTTGGCAAGAGAAAGATTATGTATTATTTGCTCTGTAATGAATGGAGCTGATAACCAGAGAAAAAAGTATCCATCCACTGATTTCCTGCTATCAGTGAATTGTAATGCTTCACAAACAACACTAATAGAGAAAGGCTGGAAGGAAAGCTGAGAGACATGTGTCACAATTTGCACATGATCATGACTATTTGAATATTTCTGCATACTGGGGTCCATAAACAGTCTTGGAATTGAATAAATTTGGTATGACTGGAAATCTGAGACTACAATGAGCCCAAATGTATTCATGTGTGATGATGTCCCCATAGTGAGACCATTATTTTTAAACTTGACCTCACTGTATAAAATGACCTACTGTGACCTCTAGGATAATCACAGCCTCGTGAAACTTTACGACCACAAACTAGAGGCCGAGGCTATTTGAGGCAATATGGCTTTTCTAGGTATGTTAGAATTTTCCAGAATGGAAGTGCTTTGCAATTCAAAAATACTTCTGTAAGAGGTTTCTGATACCAAATCACAGCATGATTTTTTTATTTTTTTTTATCCACTTTTTCTCCCATTTTCTATTTTTCTCCCATCCCCAATTTCGTATTTCCAATTCTTCCCTCCCCTGTCTCGAACGCTGCTAGACTATGCCTCCCACTAGTCGGCTCCAGTGAGGACCAAGCCTTGCATCACGTGTCCCCTCCGGTACACGAGGAGGCAGCTGTCGCATCTTTTCACCTGAACAGCGCAATCTCTCAGTGGCGAGGAGTAACGCGTGGGAGGCTCACGCTGTCCCCGATACTTCCTGATTCTGCTGTACAGGCGCACCAACTGACCTGTAGGAGTCGCTGTCCACATCGTCCAATCCCCACCCACCGGCTTTCCCACCCTCTTAACACTGCCCAATTGTGTTAGTACGACGACCGGCCAAGCCGGTAGCAACGCCGAGAGCTGGGTTCGATACCAGCATCTCCTGCGTTAGTGACGAGTGCCTTGCCAACTGCGCCACTCAGTCGCCCACAGCATGATTTTTCTATGGTGTTCCTCAAGTGGTGTCTTAATGTCATATTTTGGACCATGTTTCTAAATTCTCGAGTAGTCAAAAAAGGTTACATTTGCACCAAATCTGTGTAATAAATGGTATCAACCCAAGAAATGTCACAACAACTTATGAGACATAATTGATCATGGGAATGACCATCATACACCTCCATCATACGTGTCAATCATAATGTTCTAAGCCCTGCCCCCCCCTAAAGAAGACCAAAATGGGTCTATGGTGGGTCTTAACACAATGGCGCCCGACCATGGAGATCTCCGTGTTTCGATTCCACCCGTTGT
>NC_140166.1:204030369-204070432 GCF_963971535.1 Notolepis coatsorum
CCCGATACTTCCTGTCTCTGCTGTGCAGGCGTCACCCAACCGACCTGTAGGAGTCGCTGTCCACAACGTCCAATCCCCACCCATCGACTTTCCACCCGCTACCTCTGCCAATTGAGATAGTATGACGACTGGCCCAAGCTGCAGGCAATGCTGACACCGGGATTCGAGACCGGAGTCTCTTGCATTGGTGACGAGCGCAATCTCCGCTATGCCACTCAGCCACACAGGAAGTCTCAGGTTTTAAACTGCGGGGCTAGGGGGTGGCTACTTGGGCTCAAGCCCCGAATGTTTTCTGAAAAGCCCCGAATCTATTTTCCAAAAAAAAAATTAAAATAAAAAAAATTATAATTTTCTTTTTCTTTTTTTACAATTAATCATTGTTACATGAAAATATGTTTGCACTAGATTTAGCAGAAGCTAATTTCCATCTGTAGTCTATCCAGCTGCTAACTGTTTTTTGAGTGAGTTAATTCTTTGTGTTATGGTAGACTCAGACCTAAGCTTTAAATCACAATCAACAAGTTGACAAAAACATAATTCTTCCACCTTAGAAACATAGCTAAAGTACGGCCATTTATAAATCAAAAGGACGCTGAAAACCAGATCCATGCCTTTATCTCAAGCCGACTCTACTACTGTAATGCACTCCTTACCGGCCTCCCGGAAAAATACGATGATAACTATTTTATTGCAATGCACTATTGCATTATTTTATTCTATTTTACTAACTATTTTATTGCACTGCACTATTTTACTTTGTATCAGTGATAATCAAACCGTAAACAAAGACACATATTAACACTTTCAGCACCAGATGGCGCTGTTTACTGTTACTGTTGAAAGGCCAGCGCCTTTTAACATGGGGATACGTGGCTGTATTTGCAGGCCTAAAGCTATATTATATATTATAGCTATGGATCTAATAATATAGTTGATTGTCATTGAGTTTCTTCCGGTCAAGATGCAAAAAACAGATCATTTTTCCATCCATACATTTCCGTTTTCTACCGTTGTGAATATGAGTGTTGTTTCAGGGTGGTCTGGTGTCATTTCCAAAATGACAGACACCAAGCCACATAGTTTCAAATGGAGTGCAATAGTGGCGGCAAGGTGTTAGGCGGCGGTATTGGACTTTTGAGATCTCAGACCCATCCCCAGTGATAACACAGGCTGCCGGCATGTCTTTATGAATGGAAATATCAAATAAAAGAAACAACGATGAAAACCTGACTATACTCTGGTTTTCGGGGGTCCTGGCGCTCAACGTTCGGCGAGTTAACCCTAGATCTTAGATCCTAATATGAAAAACGATGTAATTTAATATTCTATGTCTTACCTTGACTTTGTCTATTTTACTGCTATCTATTTTATGCTTTATGTCTGCACTTTATGCATTGCTCTTGATCTGCCAATGTTGTGCTCATTTTATGCCTGTCTTTTTGTACTGCTGTGAAGCACTTTGAGCTGCAATTCTTGTATGAAAGGTGCTATACAAACACAGTGTATTATTATTATTATTATTATTATTATTATTATTATTATTATTATTATTATTATTATTATTATTATTATTATTATTATTATTAGTGTGGGTGACCTGGCGAAGCCAGGTTGCAACCCACACTATACATATCCATACTCTTTTTATTATTATTCTTTATTCCACCGATTTTGACAACACACTCGTGCCAGAGCGTTTCCATACTCTTTTTATTATTATTCTTTATTCCACCGATTTTGACAACACACTCGTGCCAGAGCGTTCGCGCCCCATACACGTGAAAGGTATCAAAACGACCGGCTTGCTCCAACTCGATGTGCTATTCGAACTCGTAAAGTTTCACCGCACCGTCTGGCTACGAATCGACTTTAAACGGTAAAATTTCGGAAATACAGTGCAATTTAGAGTTTCAAACACTTTGCAACACGTAAGCGTTCGCGCACCATACACGTGAAAGGTATCAAAACGAGCGGCTTGCCTATGGCAACTGCGGTCTTCGAACTCGTAAAAGTTTCACCGCACCGTCTGGCTACGAATCGACTTTAAACGGTAAAATTTCGGTCCCATTGGGAATGCATTGAATTTTAGAGTGTAGCAGCTGAAATAATCTTTTTCCCCCTACCTTGGGTGAATTGCGAGTGTGATCTCAATTTTGGACGTAGAAATAAAACAAACACATCAAAACGATGACACGGCTGTCAACCCGCTCACAAAAGAAAAATAAATGGAAGTGGACATTTCTATCTCAACTGACGACCATTTGTTTGAAGGTTCTCCTCCCCATTGACCGCCATGCAATCGCCCTCTAGAAATCAATTTTTTTTTAGCCTTCTGTTCCGATCGCCGAAGGAGTGCCACAATATCGCACGAATGCCACAATCTCGCGCACAACCCTTCGCCTACTCGTTGTAGTGCTCTTGTGCGAGTCACAACGCTTCATCTCTTATAGTTTTCTTTTAATCAACGTGACAATGCAGTCATGTAAAGAAATTTCAGAATATGCAAGTCATTGTGCTCATGGCTGATTGGTTCAGGCTTAACAGCTGTGAGGCTCAGGGCTCATGGCTGAGCTGACCTGCCAATGACATCATCCACTTAACCCATCATTGGCCATCACTGTGTTGCACTACTGAATTGCTGGACAGCGCCCTCTGTCTTGTGGGTTGTGTCATTGTACTCAGTAGGGATATCCTCTTTCATTTTTCATTGGTCCATGTTGACCCCCTTTCATTGGTCGATGTTGACCACTCCCCCGATCCTTAGACCACGCCCCCGTAGGCCACACCCCCTCAGTGTATCTCTTGAACCGTTTGTCGTAGAGACTTGCGGATTGTGCCATTGGTCGATGTTGACCACCTTTCATTGGTCGATGTTGACCACTCTCCCTGTTGACCACCTTTCATTGGTCGATGTTGACCACTCCCCCGATCCTTAGACCACGCCCCCTTAGGCCACACCCCCTCAGTGTAACTCTTGAACCGTTTGTCGTAGAGACTTGGGGATTGTGCCATTGGTCGATGTTGACCACCTTTCATTGGTCGATGTTGACCACTCCCCCGATCCTTAGACCACGCCCCCTTAGGCCACACCCCCTCAGTGTATCTCTTGAACCGTTTGTCGTAGAGACTTGCGGATTGTGCCATTGTACTCGGTGTAATAGTGTAATAGTGTGTAATAGTGTAATAGTGTGTAATAGTGTAATAGTGTAATAGTGTGTAATAGTGTAATAGTGTGTAATAGTGTAATAGTGTAATAGTGTGTAATAGTGTGTAATAGTGTAATAGTGTAATCGTGTGTAATAGTGTAATATTGTGTAATAGTGTAATAGTGTAATAGTGTGTAATAGTGTAATAGTGTGTAATAGTGTAATAGTGTAATAGTGTGTAATAGTGTAATAGTGTGTAATAGTGTGTAATAGTGTAATAGTGTGTAATAGTGTAATAGTGTCTAATAGTGTAATAGTGTGTGTAACTGTGGCCATTATATGGTTTCATCATTTATGTTATTTCAGTTTAAGTGTAATATTTGAGAATGTATTTATGTTTCTTTTCTTATTTTCTTTATTATTTAATTTGCTACAATTTATAATATATTCATTTTGACGTCTGGTCATATGTGGTGTCCCGTTAGGCTGCTGTTGTGTTGTTACATTTGGGTCTGATTAAGACACCTGCGAGCAAGCGGCAGGGATGTTGGGAGACTGGGACTCATTAAAACACCTGCGAGCAAGCAGCAGGACAGAGACGAGTTGTACAGGCTCTCTAGATTCGAAGAGTGTACGACTATGTGTAGTGTACCACTAAGACTGTTACCAAGAACAGAAGAACAAGACCCCTTTGTTATGTAGCATGCAGCCAACGAGGTAATTAATGTTTGTTTGTATTTTGCTTTTCTGATGTATTGTTTTCATATCGTGTATATTATTGTTTGTGTTGACCTGACGCAACGTATATGTTTCTGTTTAAGTTTTCACGGTGGATTGGAGGACCAAGCCTTGAATAAACCCGTTGAAAGGAAACCACTTGTGTCTGCAGTGCTTGAAGGAGTTACAGTGAAAACTCGACTGTTCATCGATGCAAGTGGGCGATGAAGCAAGTCCAAGTTTAAGGCCGGCGTCCAGCGGATCTTCCCCGACAATTGTTTGCTGCGCTGCCTGCGCGCCGACATTAAAGGACAGATGAGTCACAAACAATACGCACTACACGCATAAACACAAGAAGTAAGAAGATGCACACAGTATAATGAGCAGCGTTTCAAGATAAAGCCATAAAGGACTTAGACATTATAAGTTAAGAGTGGTCAGGTCAAGAAGAGTGCTTTGTAAACGTTTCTATAATATATTTGACTGCGAATTCTAATTACTGTGGTGTGCGTGCAAAAACGTTTTGACTTATTTGCCTATATAATTTAACTGAAGCTAACCATTTGTACACACATTAAGGTGTCAACGTTAAAGTATAAATATGTTTTCTGATTGAACACCCATTTCTAATTTAAAGTGTGTTTTGGAAATTGTAACCTATAAAAAGCACGTATAATTTATAGGTGAAGGCTATTATTGGCATCTAATATTTATGTTCCTAAGCGTTCTGAAGTGCTTAATATATATGTGGAGGTTATTTTGAAAGCCAATTGAATTAAGCAATTTGATTTGCTCGGAGAGTACTGCATTTAATTCAAATTTGAGTACAAAACAGGCTAAAGGTTTAAAGGTGTATTTACTATTTTTTCTTTACAAATTTTGGTCAATTTAAAGTAGTGATTTACAATGACAGAGCCAATTAGGCCTGCAATTGAAGTAGGGGACAGTGTTAGGGATAGTGCAAATTCCCAAGACCGACCTGAAGAAGGTCAGGAAGAAGGTGCTGAAGCCCAGCAAGAGGTACCAAAACGATCTCAAAGAACCAGAACTCTAACAGAGAAGGGTAAAGCAATGCAGGAGGATAAGATCAAAGCGCTTCAACAAAGATTTAATTACATTTACAATAAATGGAGGACACAAGTTAAATCTTCTAAAGGTCCGTTATCACAATCAACAGAACATTTGTCTAATGAGCTGCTTACTGATATCATTACAGATGTCACAGGTCTTTCTAATGATGTGCAGCATATTTATGATGAACTACGTGACATCTCAACTCCAGACCAGGACACGCGTCTAAGAGTGGATCTGTGTGCAGGGATTTCTGAGATAATTGTGTCCAGAGCCACATTTAGACTGGGGGGAAGTGTGTTAGAAGAAGGAGAGAAAGAGTGGCCAGAAGCAGGCTCTCTCTTTGACTCAAGCACCTATAAATCTGGTTCTGCCACTTCTTCCAGGAAAAGTGCTTATAAATCTGGTTCTGCCACTTCTTCCAGAAAAGGCACCTCAGTGCATTCAAGCAGTTCTTCTGTAAAGCGACGAGATGCTGTCGCTGATGCTGCTGCAAGCCAAGCTGTTCTGGAAGTGTTAAAAGAACAAGAAAAAGAACAATTGGAAATGCAGTGCCTAGAAGCAGAAGCTAAAAAGAAGATAGCTGAGCAAGAGGCAGCAGGCATAAAGCGTCGTTTAGAGCGTCGTTTAGAACAAGAGGAAGAGGAAGCTAAAATTAAAGCTCAACTGGAAGAAGAACATGGAGCTATACAAAGGACTCTGGAGGAAAAGCGGAGAAAGATACAGCATTTGGAGGCAGTGAAAGGTCTTAATGCAGCACGAGCAAGAATCCTTGTGTACGATCAAGTGGAGGCCACAGAAGAAGAGCGGAAAGACGTACTAGAACATGAGAGGGTAGCAGACAACAAAGTGCCTGCTCCCACAAGTCCTCTGTCCCTGTATACGTCTCCCGTACCACAAGTTGTGACCACCTCCTCAAATGACAGTACAGCAGAGCTTGTTAAGATGCTGGCAGGTGCTTTAAGTGCCAACAGAATTCCAATTCCTGAACCTTCATCATTCAGTGGGGACCCATTGAAATACAATGACTGGAAACTTTCCTTTGAAATACTGATTGATCAGAAGAGCATTGAAGATAAGGAGAAGATATACTACCTCCGTAGGTATGTAAGTGGACAAGCTAAGAAAGCACTTGATGGCTATTTCTTACTCGGAACCAAATCTGCCTATGTTGCAGCATGGAAGACTTTGGAGGAGAGATATGGTAATCCTTTTACAATAGCAAAAGCATACAGAGACAAGCTCCAAGCATGGCCCAAGATGGGATCTAAGGACAGCTTTGAGCTCAGAGAGTTTGCAGACTTTCTCAGGAGTTGTGAGGCTGCCATGGTCAACATCAAGGCATTGGACATTTTAAATGACTGTAATGAAAACAGGAAAATTCTTTTAAAGCTGCCTGATTGGCTAACAGCGAGATGGAACAGGATGGTTATCCAAGAAGAAGAAGAGCGTAACCAATTCCCCTCCTTCAGCCAATTTGTAAAGTTTCTGACAAGAGAAGCGAAAATTGCCTGCAACCCTGTTACATCACTACAGTCACTAAAACAAGGTGAGACTGAAAAACCAAAAAGCCCAAGATATCAAAGCTTTGAAGCAAAGGCACTGACCACATGTTCCAATGAAAAGACTGTCATCATAACATGCATTTTCTGTG
Source organism: Notolepis coatsorum (assembly GCF_963971535.1). Lineage (NCBI taxonomy): Eukaryota > Metazoa > Chordata > Actinopteri > Aulopiformes > Paralepididae > Notolepis > Notolepis coatsorum. The sequence continues at coordinate 204,036,958 of NC_140166.1, forward strand.
AGAAGTACGGGCATACTTTGCATAAATGCAGGAAGTTCATGGAGATACCTGTTACAGACAGAATCAAATTTGTTCAAGCTGAAAAGCTATGCTTTGGTTGTCTCAAGTCTGGTCACTACTCAAAGAGCTGCAACAGTAGGAATGTGTGCGACGTGTGCCACAAGCAACATCCTACATGTCTGCATGAGGAGCGAGCCAAAGAAGGACAAAGACCACCACAAGCCGAGCTAAAGCTAGATGAAGAAAAGCCAAGTACAAGTCAACAATGGTACAAAGAAAGACCTCAATCAACACAATGCAAAGAAACAACCACAAACTCTACTTCACATAGAGTAATACTTCAGGAAGCCAACACACAGACAACTGCAATAATTCCTGTGTGGCTTTCATCCACGACTCAACCAACACAAGAAGTCCTCGTTTACGCTCTGTTGGATTCTCAAAGCGACACAACCTTTGTTATAAGGGAAGTAGCAGAAGCGTTGGAAGCAACCAAAGTCAAGGTCAAAGTCAAGCTCTCTACTATGACCTCAAGAACCACAGTAGTAAGCTCTGAAAGAATAGACAACTTACAAATCCGTGGCTTTTACTCTGGTAAGAAGATATTGTTACCACCAGTCTATACTCGGGATTTCATTCCAGCCAACAGAACACACATACCAACAGATGGAACTGCAAAAGCATGGTCCCATCTAGAGCACCTCCAAGGAAAGATTGCACCTATGCAGGACTGTAAAGTAGGTCTGCTCATTGGGTACGACTGCTCACAAGCCCTGCTTCCAAGGGAAGTTGTGTCTGGCGAAGAAAGTCAGCCTTATGCACAGCGTACAGACCTTGGATGGAGTATTGTTGGCCATGGGAATCCCTGCGTAGACTACGGCGACGACATCGGAATCAGCCATCGCATAGTATTGAGACGAGTAACAGCAGGTGTGAAACGTTCTGTTAATCTCAAGACCGAAGTACACTATGTGAGCCGAACACAAGTAAAAGAAATGACTCCCTCAGACATAAGAGTTCTTGAATCAGACTTCTCAGAAAGAACTGGAGAACATGACCCTGTGTCTCAAGAACATGTCAAGTGCCTGTCGAAGGTGAGAGAGACCATCACGCAAAAGAACAATGGTCACTACGACATGCCGTTACCATTCAAAGAAAAGGAAAAGAAGAGAAAAGGAAAAAGAAAAAAGAAGAAAAAACGACCTGTCAGAGAACTCAAGGTGGGAGAAATTAAGGAAGATGATCCTGAACTCCACAAGGCTTTTGTGTGCAACACTAAAGCAAAGGAAAACAGATCATCATTGGATCGCCTACAGAGATTCTCGGAATGTGTCAAGTGTAGAAAGTACAGAAGATGTACTGAAGGACAAAGAGGGGGTGACTTACCACAAGATCGGAAGCAACTCCACCCTTCACTTACGCTGGCATAGACTGCTTGGCATAGACTGCTTTGATCCGATCTATGTGGAAGGAAGGAAGGATCTCAAAATATATGATCTCTTACTTACCTGGCTATGTTTAAGGGCCATACACGGGGTCAGATGGTAGGGTGAGAAAATTGAAATTGCGGGTGAGTGACACCACCTTAAAAGGTAAACCTATAACTAAAAGTGTTCCTTGATACCTGTACAGAAGGTTGTAACGCTACTCGAAGCAGACTAATTTAATGTTTTGCCTAAAACTTATGTTAATAATGATACTTACATTTAGTCATTTAGCTGACGCTTTTATACATGGCGACTTACAAGTTCTGTACAAGTCCCCAGGAGGGGCACAACTAGCAGCTGAATGACCACAAGAAATATTTAATTTAGAAGATAACCAAATTATGTTCAGAGAAATCCCACGTGTGTGCGATTTGGTGGGAGTGTAACTGTGGCCATTATATGGTTTCATCATTTATGTTATTTCAGTTTAAGTGTAATATTTGAGAATGTATTTATGTTTCTTTTCTTATTTTCTTTATTATTTAATTTGCTACAATTTATAATATATTCATTTTGACGTCTGGTCATATGTGGTGTCCCGTTAGGCTGCTGTTGTGTTGTTACATTTGGGTCTGATTAAGACACCTGCGAGCAAGCGGCAGGGATGTTGGGAGACTGGGACTCATTAAAACACCTGCGAGCAAGCAGCAGGACAGAGACGAGTTGTACAGGCTCTCTAGATTCGAAGAGTGTACGACTATGTGTAGTGTACCACTAAGACTGTTACCAAGAACAGAAGAACAAGACCCCTTTGTTATGTAGCATGCAGCCAACGAGGTAATTAATGTTTGTTTGTATTTTGCTTTTCTGATGTATTGTTTTCATATCGTGTATATTATTGTTTGTGTTGACCTGACGCAACGTATATGTTTCTGTTTAAGTTTTCACGGTGGATTGGAGGACCAAGCCTTGAATAAACCCGTTGAAAGGAAACCACTTGTGTCTGCAGTGCTTGAAGGAGTTACAGTGTGTAATAGTGTAATAGTGTAATAGTGTGTAATAGTGTAATAGTGTAATAGTGTGTAATAGTGTAATAGTGTAATAGTGTGTAATAGTGTAATAGTGTGTAATAGTGTAATAGTGTAATAGTGTGTAATAGTGTAATAGTGTGTAATAGTGTAATAGTGTGTAATAGTGTAATAGTGTACTAGTGTGTAATAGTGTAATAGTGTGTAATAGTGTAATAGTGTGTAATAGTGTAATAGTGTAATAGTGTAATAGTGTGTAATAGTGTGTAATAGTGTAATAGTGTGTAATAGTGTGTAATAGTGTAATAGTGTGTAATAGTGTAATAGTGTGTAATAGTGTAATAGTGTAATAGTGTAATAGTGTAATAGTGTGTAATAGTGTAATAGTGTAATAGTGTAATAGTGTGTAATAGTGTAATAGTGTGTAATAGTGTAATAGTGTGTAATAGTGTAATAGTGTGTAATAGTGTGTAATAGTGTAATAGTGTGTAATAGTGTAATATTGTGTAATAGTGTAATAGTGTAATAGTGTGTAATAGTGTGTAATAGTGTAATATTGTGTAATAGTGTAATAGTGTAATAGTGTGTAATAGTGTAATAGTGTGTAATAGTGTGTAATAGTGTAATAGTGTAATAGTGTAATAGTGTGTAATAGTGTAATAGTGTAATAGTGTGTAATAGTGTAATAGTGTGTAATAGTGTGTAATAGTGTAATAGTGTGTAATAGTGTAATAGTGTAATAGTGTGTAATAGTGTAATAGTGTGTAATAGTGTAATAGTGTGTAATAGTGTAATAGTGTAATAGTGTGTAATAGTGTAATAGTGTGTAATAGTGTAATAGTGTAATAGTGTGTAATAGTGTGTAATAGTGTAATAGTGTAATAGTGTAATAGTGTAATAGTGTGTAATAGTGTGTAATAGTGTAATAGTGTAATAGTGTAATAGTGTGTAATAGTGTGTAATAGTGTGTAATAGTGTAATAGTGTGTAATAGTGTAATAGTGTGTAATAGTGTAATAGTGTGTAATAGTGTAATAGTGTAATAGTGTGTAATAGTGTGTAATAGTGTAATAGTGTGTAATAGTGTGTAATAGTGTAATAGTGTAATAGTGTAATAGTGTGTAATAGTGTAATAGTGTGTAATAGTGTGTAATAGTGTAATAGTGTAATAATGTGTAATAGTGTGTAATAGTGTAATAGTGTGTAATAGCGTGTAATAGTGTAATAGTGTGTAATAGTGTAATAGTGTGTAATAGTGTAATAGTGTGTAATAGTGTAATAGTGTGTAATAGTGTAATAGTGTGTAATAGTGTGTAATAGTGTAATAGTGTGTAATAGTGTGTAATAGTGTAATAGTGTAATAATGTGTAATAGTGTGTAATAGTGTAATAGTGTGTAATAGTGTAATAGTGTGTAATAGTGTAATAGTGTAATAGTGTGTAATAGTGTGTAATAGTGTAATAGTGTGTAATAGTGTAATAGTGTGTAATAGTGTAATAGTGTGTAATAGTGTGTAATAGTGTGTAATAGTGTGTAATAGTGTAATAGTGTGTAATAGTGTGTAATAGTGTAATAGTGTGTAATAGTGTAATAGTGTGTAATAGTGTAATAGTGTGTAATAGTGTGTAATAGTGTGTAATAGTGTGTAATAGTGTAATATTGTGTAATAGTGTAATAGTGTAATAGTGTTGCGGGTTGTGTCATTGCACTCAGTAGGGATATCCTCTTTGATTGGTCTATGTTGACCACTCCCCCGATCCTTAGGCCGCGCCCCCTTTTTGTATCCTTTGAACCGTTTGTCATAGAGACTTGCGAGAGACCCTCTCCCCCGTTGGCCGGCGGTGCACAGGCGTCACCCACACTTTCACAATTTCCCCCGCGCGGAATTGTCTAGTTATTATTATTATCCATAAACTGTCCAAGGCAGACATGTGCTCACTATATTAATATTGTGACAACTGCAAAACTACACATCCTTCAAGAATCCTTCACATCCTGGTTTCAGGTTGGGATCCAAAATATGTTGTGGGTCTCCACATGACAACAGCAGAAATGTGTTTGTGATATATTTCAATAAGCCTTAGGTCCCACAACGAGAAAAGGAAAATGTAATTTGGGTCACATACTTGAAAAGTTTAAGTAGAAGGATATAATAACCAGCATTCCAAATTCTCTTACAAGCAGAAACCTTTGCTTCTGTCATGAAACGTGTTGCTGATGTTTTTGCTATTGTGTGTCTCTTCCCATTGGAAGTACAGTGTTTCCACAGAGAGGTATTTATGGACAAAATGACCAATGAATACATTCTTTAGCTCTACATGTTCCAGCGAGGCGGGGTCGACCTTTGAACTGAGCCTGAATGAAAGTGGCCACTCCCCAATCTGTCTCAATGGGTTTTCACTTACATGAATTCACTCAGGAAAACCCTGCATAGAACCTCCCTTCATCATTAGGCCAGGAATCTCAGGGAGATGATTCTCACCCTGTGTGTGTGTGCGTGTGTGTGTGTGTGTGTGTGTGTGTGTGTGTGTGTGTGTGTGTGTGTGTGTGTGTGTGTGTGTGTGTGTGTGTGTGTGTGTGTGTGTGTGTGTGTGTGTGTGTGTGTGTGTGTGTGTGTGTGTTCACAAGAGGCAACACTCGAACATCCACACACTCTCTCAACATGCACTCGGTAAGAAAATCTGCGTTGGCATGGGGAGCGGCCACCTCTGTGTATGTGTGTGTGTGTGTGTGTGTGTGTGTGTGTGTGGGGGGGGGGGGGGGGGGGGGGGGGGATTAGGGGCTCCTTAACAGTTCCTTCAAACACACGCCCAGCATGGCCGACTCGATTATGATCCTTAGATACCCAGCAAATGAGCGCAAGATGAAAGGGAGAAGCCAGCGACGGCTCTCTCCCGGGGACCGGTTGAACGCACGCCCAGTGAAAATGAATCCATAATCCAAAAGCGTACAAAGGAAGGAGTGGACGCCACCGTAGAGTGTTGTGCTATAGCTCGCTGAGAGGAGAGCTTTACGCTTCCATTGCCATGCTTTCAGGGCGGGAGTTGAAGAGGCACAATACTGATTAAGGACTTTAAAGGCTAGATTAAAGCGGGGCTACATAGGCCAGCTTAGTCTGTGAGGTAATTTTATGGCAATTGTGTCGCTCTCTTAATGGGAAAATTCCTCCGAGTTCAGAGAGAGGTGGCCTCAGGGAGGTCTCCGTCTGAACGGAGTCCGGGCTCGGTCTTGGGATCACGCCGATACTTCTGAACCGCTGCAGAAAGAGAGTACACATGCGTGTGCGCGGCACGCACACACGTCGCCCCGCGCACACTCCACATACTTCCTTCACACACGCGCTGCTGTCATCCAGGAGCTCATCTCTTTAGCTGGTGTTCAGCGTGGCCGCGGGCGGTGCAAGGTGATCCCGCATTGTCCCCAGTGCTGTTTGGACTTGGCAGGTGAAAGTGCTCTGGGGGTAGCCGGGGCTCTTCTCACCGCGGCTACGCTCCATTCACCGGCCGAGGAGGATTAGGACACTCCTGGGAGGCCCGGCCGCGTCTCGGATGACCGGCGACTGCGGGGGTTATTATTACGCACCGCGGGCCTAACGTGCGTCGTCTCCAGTGAGGCACTGCGGGGGCCCGTCCTGTCCACTAGGCGGATCAGGTACTGCCCTCAGGGCCCCACCTTCCTCCGCGCTCACTTTAGATCAGACAGTGCGGCACCGAGCCGCAGGGGGGGGGGTGCGTCTGTGTGGGTGTCTCGCTACATGGGCCATTTGTGTGACATCATGCTGTGAACTTTATATCCCCCCCCCCCCCAATCCAAAATGCACCTAAAAGTCATTAAACAACAAAAGAGAAGAAGCCGGAAGGTTCTAGCATTGGCTAATGTCACATTAGGCCTGCTAACGCCACGCTTTGAAACCACTTATGGTAAATGTTCAGCACACCACTGGTATAACCATGTGTATGCTCTTGTCGATAATACACTGCTACACAGCCAGAATGCTATACGGCTAGAATGCTATACGGCTAGAATGCTATACGGCTAGAATTCTATATTTCTAGAATGCGCCATGGCTAGAATGCTATATGGCTAGAATGCTATATTTCTAGAATGCTCCATGGCTAGTAGAATGCTATATTTCTAGAATGCTCCATGGCTAGAATGCTATTATGGCTAGAATGCTATATGGCTAGAATGCCACGTGGCTAGAATGCTATATGGCTAGAATGCTACTGTATAGCCCAGGGGTTCCCAAAACTTTTTCAGCTCGAGACCCAAAAGAGAAATTTGGTGTTTCCCCGGGACCCAAACTTACAAAAATACATCATGAATTGCCATAACATGGGCGGCTGGGTAGCGCAGCGGACTAAGTGCCTGCCTACCACCGCAGAGACACTGGTATCGAATCCAGCTGTCAGCGGTACCTCCGGCTTGGTCGGTCGTCCATACTAACACAATTGGCAGTGTTAGAGGGTGGGAAGCCGGTGGGGTGTGTATCCTGGTTGTTGTAAACAGCGACTCTTACAGGTCGGTCGGGGCGCCTGCTCAGCGAGGAAGGGAACTGGGGGAAGTAGTGTGAGCCTCCCACGCGTTACGCTGCCCCAGTGAGAGTCCTCGCTGTCAGGTGAAAAGAAGCGGCTGGCTGACTCCACATGTATCGGAGGGGACATGTGATAGTATCTATCAACCCTCCCTAGACCGACAAGTGGGGGGCAAATGCGTGCAACGACCAGGAAGGGAGGGAAGGGAATTGGCATAACGACTAAATTGGGATGGGAGAAAAATACAGAAAAAAGGGGAGAAAAAAGTAGATACAAATAAAAATGAATTGCCATAACATACATTTATAAACTACTGATAAAGAACACAACAAACCATGAATTTCAAATGTATATGAAATGTATTTATTTAATTATAAAAGTACATCACAGCAACAATCAGAGTGTAATGTTAAGTTGCTCACCACCTCATAACATAATGTACATACAATTTTGTAACACTTTTAAATGAACAAACATGTTCTACTGTCCTTTCCATTTTTCACCCCTTTTTCAACTCTCCATTTCTTACCCCCTCCCTCCGTCCCTCAACCTTAAACCCCAACATTGAGCAACATTCTGATTAATTTGTACTGACTTATTTAAAAATTCTACTGACGTGACATCATGCTAGAAGGGGTACAATATTTCATCTATGGCACAATGAAATCTAACGAGAGGTATGTGGCTGGTTGAAGTTTTCAACCAGCAGATCTATTCTGGGCTTGGTTTTTGAAAGTGCTATTCTGAGGTCATGCTGGCATTTAGTCTGTTTCTGTATTTATTTTTCAGGTATGCTAGAGTAGAAAACCCAGATTCACGTATAAGTATGTGGTGCCCAACTGAATCAACACATCTACAGCTTTTTTATAAAAAATTATAATAAATAATATTTTTTATAAAAATACTTTTTTATTATTATTATTGTTTTATTATTGGCGACCCAATAAAAACGGGTCCGCGACCCATTTTGGGTCGCAACCCAGAGTTTGGGAAACACTGGTATAGCCTATGGCTAGAATGATATATGGCTAGAATGCTACGTGGCTAGAATGCTATATGGCTAGAATAGAATGCTACTGTATAGCCTATGGCTAGAATGCTATATGGCTAGAATGCTACGTGGCTAGAATGCTATATGGCTAGAATGCTACTCTATAGCCTATGGCTAGAATGCTATATGGCTAGAATGCTATATGGCTAGAATGCTATATGGCTTGAATGCTATATGGCTAGAATGCCATACGGCTAGAATGCCATATGGCTAGAATGCTATATGGCTAGAATGCTATATGGCTTGAATGCTATACGGCTTGAATGCTACGCGACTAGAATGCTACACAACTAAAATCGTCAGTAAACAGGGCCCCCAACCAATCTGAATTTTATTTGAAAGATCGATTTTTTTTTTAAATCTCAGTATGATTGCCAAATTATAGTTGGATTTCAGTCAGCCAATCAGAGGGCCCCTCAAAATGTATAAGCCATCATTTCAAACATTATTTAAATACTGTACCCTTCTGGTGCCGAGATCCGATTTTATTTGCCTAGGGCCCCCAAAAGTCTAGGGACAGCTCTGATGGGATGATAATAGGCCAACTGGAAAACAACGGAGAAATATTGCTATGGCTGGCTTTGGTGGTCCATAAGAGAGAGTGAAGCAGGAACGAGAACAATTAAATAATTGGATAACTGAAGTAAGATAAAAAATGGAGAGAGACTTTCCACCACTCAAGCCCAAGTTGGAATATATTTGATATTCCGGTGAACTCATCTCATCTCACACCAGCTATCCCTGTATTTCTTAATTCACAGCAAGGGCTGGGAACAAAGCAGTGAGGAAAACCAACAAAGAAGAGACATTGTTATATCCCCCTAGCAACACGCCCCCCCACCCCACCCCACCCCAGACAGAATACCTCACATCCCAGTCTGAATTCCTGGTCAGTTCCGTCATGGGCCAGACATTGTGTGTGGGGTCCGGGGAGTGAATGGGTCCTTGGGGACCTTTGCTCATCATGTTTGATGTGAGAAACCCATTGGAGAGCAGGGATGGTATCTCAAGCTGGAGGGGTAGAGATGGATGGCCAACCAGGGATTCAGAGTTGGGAAAATAAGCCCTGGCTTCAGCTAACAGTCCACGTGGCTTTCAGCCCTCCAAATCTTAAATGTGCTTTTCTTTTTTTTTCTTTTTTTTTTCTTTTATTATTTTTTAAACATGACATAAAATTAGACACACAAGCATTAACAGTAAATATCCACAGTAAGTCACAGGACTATACATTCCATTTGAATCAATATAAATGTAGTTTACGAGATATATACCTAATACTTGCAAGTTGAATTCCAATACAATACATACATATGCTCCTGCTCGCTCTTCTTCCCCCCCAGGACCCCCCCCCCCTTGGATAATCCATCCATTTTCATTTGTTACTAACCAGGAATTACAATTCATATGCTAGCCTTTATTCTCTCCACCACTTCTAACCAGATTGCAATGCTGGTTTGGTTTCACCGACACCTAAAATTCTTGCTGTAGGGGGCGGCTAGGTGGTGTAGTGGGCAAGGCACTCGCCACCAGTGTGGAGACGCTAGGATTCACGTGTTCGAATCCAGCTCTCCACATTGTTTTCAGTTTAGCTGGTCGTCCGCAGTAATACACATTGGCCGTATTACGGGGAGGGAAACTGAAGGGTGGGGATCGGGCGTTGTGAACAAGCGACTCCTACAAGTCGGTTGGTGCGCCTGCGCAGTAGAATCAGGAAGTGTCGGGGGCAGCGTGAGCCTCCCACGCGTTACTCCTCGACACTGAGAGATCGAGCTGCGCAGGTGAAAAGATGCGACTGCTGTTACCTCAAGTACCGGAGGGGACTTGTGCTATGTATGACTTAGTCCACATTGCAGCCGGCTTGTGGGAGGCAAGAAACAGCGTTCGTGACAGGGGAGGGTTGAAATTGGATGATACGAAATTGGGATGGGAGAAAATATAGAAAAATGGGAGAAAAAGTGGATAAAAAAAAAATTCTTGCTGTAGATATCTCTAGATAAATCACATCGAGATAGGTAAGAACCCATACCTTCCGCCACATTTTATCCGGTTGAATCCATCGTGATGCTATCAGCTTTTTAGCAGCTGTGAGACCGGACAAAACTAGTCTCTTTAGCTGTATAGAGACTGCAAACTGAGAAACATCATTCAACAGCAATACAGAGGGCTGTACAGGTATGTTCAGAAATAAAAAATTCTGATAATTGCAGGGTCACCTCTTCCCAGAATATCTTAACAGGTGGGCAATCCCAATACATATGCATAAACGTACCATCATCACCGTTTGTACATAAGGAACATAGAGAGTCTTGTCTAAGTCCCATTCTGTTCAATCTTATAGGAGTCAGGTATGTCCTATGAATATAATTAAGATTAATTTGTTGATGATCCGGGTTGCGTGACGCAATTCGAACATTTGCCCAGACTTCTTGCCAATCAAAATCTACTTCCAAGTCTGCATATCCCTCCTCCAGACTGAGTCTAGGGGAAGGATTCCATACGAAGACGTTAGTAAGTGATGATTAAATGTGCTTTTCTGTATTCTTTGTGGAATGTTTATTGGGTACATATGAATCTTAAACAATTCTTAAAATGAGGATAAATTGCGGTATTTATAGTCCCCCAACACAACTCAATCCTAGGCCACTTGTAGTGGGCGGTACATGTGAGCAGGAACTAAATATTAAAATGTACAGACAATCTGTTTGATTCCTATCCGGTTTCCTCCCTGGACAACTGGAGTTGGTCCCCAGGCCCTAACTGCTCTAGTTAGAATGGGTTAAATGCAGAGGACACATGTTGGGTATATGTTAGGGGTGTAAAGGTCAGTGATGCGTTGCTCATGGGACGGGGTTGCACTCCGTGCAACCAAAGTTGTGTGAGCAGAAGCGCGTGCACGCACATGCACGGATGTGCACGCGCGTGCACACAGGAATGCGCTGCACTCGACTGATGCGCCAACTCGCAGTACCCACCTGGCTACTTTGCATATCAGTGGAGGTTATTCCATGACAACACGTGAAGCACAAATTCACTCATTAATTTACATATATATATATATATATATATTTTTTTTTTATTATTATTATTATTTATTTGTATTAGAAATGTTTTCCTCTGTAAAAAAAAATGCCAGTGAATTATAATTTCTTTCTTCAAAAATGGCCAAGTGACAGCTCTGAGCTCTCTGATCTAACTCTCTAATCTAGCTGCAGTAATGCGAGCTGTCAATCACTCAAGTGCAACTTTCCCTGCACGGGTTGATCTTTTTATTCTATTATCCAATCAAAATAGGCTATTTGAGTCATCTAAGCCCCGCCCGTGCAGATTTGCGCATGCTACTCACGAACGCGGGTTGAATGATTGACAGCCCTCAGCGGTCTGAGACTCAATCAGAGAGGAGCTGCGCGACATGGCATAGACCACTGCACTTCCGCGTTACATGGAGCTCATAAGAAGGAGGGGGGCGGGGGGACGAGAGCGCGAGGGAATCAAATGAATGCGCTGCCTTCCCCCTGAACCTCCCATGAGCTCAAAATACCGGAAGTGGTGCAGTGGTCAATTGTTTACACTTTCCATGGGATAAAAGAACGTGTCTCGAGTCGGACTTGTCACGATGGAGAAGCTGCAATATTCAATGGAAGATGAGATCGGTCACTGCTTTGGCTGTTGTGGATGGATTTAAAATATATATATATATTTTACAGTGATTATGAATTAATTGGCCCGCTGTGGCCTTGCGTGTGTAATACACCAACATGGTTCCCGTGGGCACCAGGTAGCCCCCAAGGACCACATGAGTCGCCCGCAGCAAGCCTTGCGTTTGTAATCAAATATTAATATCGCCGTGGGGAGGGGGGGGGGGCATAATCCCACAGGACAATGCATTGGGATCTTGTGTCCCCAACTCCTCTCTCCTCTCCTCTCCTCTCCTCTTCTCTCCTCTCCTCTCCTCTCCTCTCCTCTCCTCTCCTCTCCTCTCCTCTCCTCTCCTCTCCTCTCCTCTCCTCTCCTCTCCCTCTCCTCTCCTGTCCTCTCCTCTCCCTCTCCCTCTCCCTCTCCCTCTCCCTCTCCCTCTCCCTCTCCCTCTCCCTCTCCTCTCCTCTCCTCTCCTCTCTTAGGTATGAATTGAAAATGGGGGACCCTGATGTAAATAAGACGAAAGTCTTTCTCTGGTCTGCATCCCCTTAACAATTGTGTGTATTGAGCTGTACTGTATTGTACCCATTCTGCAATCTGTTAAATAAAGTTTTCATTCATTCATTCATTCATTGTCCTTGTGTTACATAAAACCCACCTGTGGCCTCGTGCAGAGGAAGGTGGTAAATACATGTTAGATATTCCAATGTACAGTTTTGCTGTTGGGGATGTTTTAAAAATATAATTTAATATATAATATAATAATTTGTGCTTCACCAAGAAATTTGGTCAGCAGCCGCTGACAGGCAATTAGGCACTGTCTTTAGTCTGTCCTTATGCGAGGGAACATTTATGCGCATGCGTGGGAGCGCGCGTGCACGTGGTGTCATTAGCGTGCGTGCAACCAGTGTTGATATGAGGAATGCAACACTGGTAAAGGTACACGTATCCGTACCGAACCGAACCGTTTCAGTGTGTACCGTACCGTACCATACCGAACGGCTGTGTAATGTACCGAACGAATACAATGATATGTTAACCACTAACGACCGCCCACAATCTAATATAATTATTATTTAAAACATTTTACAAGTTGATTATTAATTTCAATATAGAATATTCTTTGACAGCCCTACAAGTACAATTAGTTACTGCACACTACATCACCCCTGAGTGGAACATGGAAAGCCAAACTTTCCCCCACTGTACCGAAAACCCGTACCGAACCTTGACTTCAAAACCGAGATACGTACCGTACCGTGGTTTTTGTGTACCGTTACACCCCTAGTATATGTACAAATTTACTTAATAAAGATATTCGTTTTCTATTCTATTCTATATAAATGGACTGAATGGTAAATTAACTGAATTTATATAGTGCTTTCCTAAACACTTTCCAATCTATGTCTCGTATTCACCCATTCACTCACCGATGGCGGAGGTGACCATGCAAGATGCTCATCAGTTAGAATGCAGCAGTTAAACTTCGTCACACTGCCGGGAGGAGCGTGAATCGACCCGGGAACCTTCTGAGTACCAGATGAGCGCTCTACCTCCTGAGCCTCTGTCTAACCCTAACCTTCTGAGTACCAGATGACCGCTCTACCTCCTGAGCCTCTGTCTAACCCTAACCTTCTGAGTACCAGATGAGCGCTCTACCTCCTGAGCCTCTGTCTAACCCTAACCTTCTGAGTACCAGATGAGCGCTCTACCTCCTGAGCCTCTGTCTAACCCTAACCTTCTGAGTACCAGATGAGCGCTCTACCTCCTGAGCCTCTGTCTAACCCTAACCTTCTGAGTACCAGATGAGCGCTCTACCTCCTGAGCCTCTGTCTAACCCTAACCTTCTGAGTACCAGATGAGCGCTCTACCTCCTGAGCCTCTGTCTAACCCTAACCTTCTGAGTACCAGATGAGCGCTCTACCTCCTGAGCCTCTGTCTAACCCTAACCTTCTGAGTACCAGATGAGCGCTCTACCTCCTGAGCCTCTGTCTAACCCTAACCTTCTGAGTACCAGATGACCGCTCTACCTCCTGAGCCTCTGTCTAACCCTAACCTTCTGAGTACCAGATGAGCGCTCTACCTCCTGAGCCTCTGTCTAACCCTAACCTTCTGAGTACCAGATGAGCGCTCTACCTCCTGAGCCTCTGTCTAACCCTAACCTTCTGAGTACCAGATGAGCGCTCTACCTCCTGAGCCTCTGTCTAACCCTAACCTTCTGAGTACCAGATGAGCGCTCTACCTCCTGAGCCTCTGTCTAACCCTAACCTTCTGAGTACCAGATGAGCGCTCTACCTCCTGAGCCTCTGTCTAACCCTAACCTTCTGAGTACCAGATGAGCGCTCTACCTCCTGAGCCTCTGCAAGTGTCATCCATGCCAAAAGAGATCAACCCACTTTTTTTTTATAAATAAAATTATAATTTTGTTTTAGGGAATTTCTGCTTTATTTTAATAGTACAGTGGAGATCAGTTGAGGAAAGAAACAGCTATAATACATAGCAATGACATGAATTAGGTCACTTTAAAAACATAACTGTATATTTGTATATTGTTGTATATAGTACTCATTTCCTTTATTTCTTAAGCTTAGCATTGTATTGTATTTTATTCTTATTACTTTTTATCATGTCTATTCTATTTTATGATTCTATTTTATTATTTGTGTTTTTGCACAATCAAGGCGGGCATGGCCACCTGCATTTCACTAAATGTCTCGTGTATGTATGTGACAAATAAATCTCTTGAATCTTGAGTCTTGAATTACCAAAGGAAAAAGGTGGTTGAAAACAAAGCTTCAATCAAAAGAGGTTTATATGAATTGTTGTATCGCTGTAACCAATATCCATGCCTACAGTACACAAATAGATAACCTGGACCACTAACCAGACTAATATAATTATCCCAGCTGTACTGGGTTTCCCATAGTCTGGAATTTTGGGATATAAGCTTATGCCAGCAATAATTGTAAAGGGATATGGCATTTACAGGCACAAACTCATAGATGGAATCTCCCAAAATATGGTAATATTAATGTGAACCTGACAGACACTGGCCCAACGCCCCATGGCACTCCAATATGAACTTGTTATACCACAGATAGACCTATATTCAAAGATGCATTTGATTTACAAAACAGGCCAAGGTAATAAGAATCACAGAATTATACAGATAACCTGAATTACAGCCCTAGCCTTTCCCAAGCACCTCCACAAAGTCCAAAGCAAATAAAAAGAATACCTTCTGACTGAATTGCATACAAAACAGTAGGCTAGGCAAGGGACATTCACTGCCTGAATTTTCAACACTATGCACAATGAACGTCTTTCCTAATGAAGAAAAAGGTGCCTCTTTTTACAGCTGTCATATCGTCCGCTAACAGTTTTGCAGTCAGATCGCCCTCGATGCAGCAGGGTCAGTGCAAAGAATCTATCCCAAGAACTGTTGGAAAAGCTTTGAGCAGTGTTTATAGTTATGCTAACGTCACTGTGGTGTTTCAGCTGAATTCTTATCTGAGACGTTTCTTGGTGGTCTTTCTCGCTGGTGTAGTAGTAGTTTTCTATCTGGGCCTAGCTGGCACTTTGCAAAGAAACTGTGACTATCCACCATTTAGCAAGTTCAAAACAAGACTTCCAAGGCAGTCATTTTGGTGCAATCTGAGGCAGTGAGCTACCTGTCATGTGCCCATGTCAGCCAGTCTATCGCAATGTCACAGCAGACCTAGCAATGTTTTAGTAAAAGAAACACACCATATAACTTTTTTATGTTTATTATATTCAGTTAGAACAGTGCACTACAGCGGTTAGGTGGCGTAGCGGAGATTGCGTTCGTCACCAACCCCGGAGCTGTGAGCTGGATTCGCCTGTTCGAATCCAGCTCACAGCTCCGGGGTTGTCACCAGCTTGGCTGGCCGTTCACACTAATACAATTGGCTGTATTAGAGGGTGGGAGAAGCTGGCGGGGTGGGTCCGGGTCGTTGTAAACAGCGACTCCTACAGTTCGGTCGGGGCGCCTGCTAAGCGCGGATAGGACCTGAGTGGGATAGTGTGATCCTTCCACACGCTACGCCCTCTCAGGGAGGATCCGCGCTGCCAGGTGAAAAGAAGCGGTCGATTGGCTGGACGTGTGTCGGAGGAAGCACGTGATAACCTCCACTCTCCCAGATGATCTGACTGTGGGGGGTAAGTGCGCAGCAACCAGGAAGGGGATTGGGAATTGGCATACGACTAACATTGGGATGGGAGAAAAATCTGAGGAAAATGGAGGGGGGGAAAAGATAAAAAAAAAAAAAAAAAGAACAGTGCACTACAACAAATGACTAATTCTGTGTTATAATAACTCCTTGCTGAGTCTGTTTGACTCGTCACAAGCTGTCCTTTTTTAGCGCTGCCACTCACAGCTACATGTCAGGGAGGTGGGAGCAAGAGAAACTCTTATTTTCATCCAGTGGGAACGCGATGGAGTTAACCCTTTATGGAGCAGATGGAAACAACAGCTCATGAAATAGCAAGCCAAGAAAACAAAGCCTTTGCTCAGAGACATTGTGCATCTAGAGAAACTGTTCCTCCATCTAGTCCACACATCTTCCAAAGCCAGTCCAGCTGAATGGGAACGTTTCCACTGGCAAATCACTGGGTCAAACCCTCCAAATAATTATTTGCTAAATATTATTTTCTTACAAACCCCACCACAACCAAGGGATATTTTTATAAAGCAGTATTATAGCCTTTTCAATCATATATTTAAATAACCTCTGGTATTTTGTTCATTAACAATTATCAACTGAATCCTAAAATGTATATTACGTTTAGCTCAAAGCTTGAAATCCAACATGATGAGATGTTTAACCTAGTCTTTTTAAAGGTTATCTGGCCAACTTGCTTTGTGAAATAACAATAACCATCTCATCTAACCTCCGTCGCTCTGGAAGAAATATCTGGAATCTCTGGTCCATTCTGTAAAGTGTAACCCTGGACACCTTGCAAATCAGCCAACCTGACAAGCAGCCACTATCAAACTCCATCTGTCTGTCTCATGATGGTCCTGGCAGCTATAGGTTTGATTGATTGATTGATCAGAGATCACTGTCAGGGCCCTCCTTGGCAAAGGGACTGCGGCGGCGATCGATAGCGTTCAGACTTTTTAATAGTTTTGGTTGGTCCATAGATACCAGTTTCCTCTCTGTGCATTCAGTAGAAAGCTATCTGGCTGCATGTTAGCCTAGCTTAGCACAATGAATGGAAGCGGACATGATCGGTTAGCCTAGGCATTGTCCAACTAACACCTCTCCCGAAAGCTAACCGGCACTATCCGCTTCCATTCATTGTGCTAAGCTAGGCTATCATGCAGCCAGATAGCTTTCTACTGAACGCACAGAGAGGAAACTGGTATCTATCTTCTTGTATCTCTCTGGAGAAGACGATAAGCTAAATTCCCCAAATGTTGGAGTGTTCCTTTAAGCCCCTGACTCTAGCCGATAGCATTGTACCCACGACACGAAGACGGTCCGAGTCTTCCCGAACCAGAATATATAAGGTATAAGGCCACAGTCTATACTCTGCGCAAGGCCGTAAAGCTTGCTAAGAGGACATACGCTGGCAAGATGGAAGCACAAATGGCCCAGAACGACACAAGAGGTTTATGGCGAGGACTACGGACGATAACTGACTACAAAGTCAGCGCCCCCTCAATCGGGAGTGCCGACGCCTCTCTCGCGGATCAAGTCAACTCCTTTTACGCACGGTTCGGTGCAAACAGAGGCGACGCTAGCTCACCGGCTAACAACGTCACTGACGGACCAGCCGTCGTGGAGGGGGGGCCATCCGCAGGGGGGGGGGGGGGCACTCTCTCATTGACGGAACACAGTGTGAGAGGAGCATTTATGCGGGTGGACACCAGAAAGGCAGCTGGCCCAGATGGGATAACAGGACGTATACTTATTTTTTTTCTATTTTCCCCTCCTTTTTCCGATTTTTCTCCCATCCCACTGTTAGTCGTTATGCCAATTCCCAACCCCCTTCCTGGTTGTTGCACACCCCCCCCCCTACTGTTGGTCCGGGAGGCCGGAGACTGTCACATGTTTTCCTCCGACACATGTGCAGCCAGCCGGCAGCCAGCCTGGCAGCGCAGATTCTCACCGGGAGAGTGTAACGTGTGGAAGGTCACACTACCTTTCTCCAGATCCTACCCTCGCTGTGCAGGCGCCCCGACCGAACTGTAGGGGTCGCTGTCCAGAACGCCCAGGACCCACCCACGGCTTCCCTCCCCCTAACTCAGCCAAACGAGTTAGTATAGCGATCAGCCCAAGCCAAGGCAATGCTGACTCTCCGGGAGTCGAGACCGCAGCCTCTTGCATTGGTGACGAGCACAATCTCCGCTACACCACCTGACCGCTGAACAGGACGTATACTTAAGTCCTGTGCTAACCAGCTAGCCCCAGTGTTCACCACCATATTCAATCTATCCCTGGCTGAGTCTGTGGTCCCTGCCTGCTTCAAGGTGTCCACCATAATCCCGGTACCAAAAAAATCCTCTCCAGCAGGTCTGAATGACTACAGACCAGTGGCACTCACCTCTGTGGTCATGAAATGTTTTGAGAGGATGGTTAAGGATTACATTTGTGCCTCCCTCCCCAGTGATATGGACCCTTTGCAATTTGCATACAGGTCAAACAGGTCCACTGACGATGCGGTCTCTCAGGTACTTCACAACACCCTCTCTCACCTAGACAGCCAGAAGGGGGGCTATGTGAGACTGTTCAACACCATAGTCCCCACCAGACTGGTGGACAAGCTGATTGAGCTGGGTCTGAGCTCCGCTCTGAGCGCCTGGATACTGGACTTTCTCAGTGAAAGGCCTCAGGCGGTCAGGGTGGGGGGTCAGACCTCCAACACCATCACCCTGAGTATCGGGTCCCCCCAGGGCTGTGTCCTGAGCCCCCTGCTGTATTCACTCTACACACATGATTGTGTGGCCAGGTTCAGCTCCAACTCCATAGTGAAGTTTGCGGACGACACAGTGGTGGTGGGGCTGTTCTCTGACAACGACGAGAAAGCCTACCGGGAGGCGGTTGATGTACTGGCACGCTGCCTGCTCCTGAACATTGGTAAAACCAAGGAGCTGATCGTGGATTTTAGGAGAACACAGCAGGGGACACACACACCACTGTGGATAAACGGGGCTACAGTGGACAGGGTGAGCAGCTTTAAGTCCCTGGGGGTCAGTGGTGCGTTATTGAAATCATCTGGGGTAACACGCACCACGTGCACGCGCGCTCCCGGCGCGTGCGCGCGCTCCCGCGAATGCGCATTTAATGTCCCCTCGCTAGGGCACAGACTAAAGACAGTGCCTAATTGCCTCTACGAATGGAATGTAACACGTCTTCACAACAAGTTAGGTGTGAATGTGTCTGAGAACGTATTTAACACACCTGACGACCGGCGCTATTGATATGCAAATAGCGAGTACTTATCATGGGGTGGCACACCGTGCTACCCCGTCCCATGAACAACGCATGCCTGCTGGGGGTCCACATCTCAGAGGATCTGACATGGACAACACACATAGACTCAGTCGTAAAAAAGGCGAAGCAGCACCGCTACCACCTGAGACAGTTAAGGAAGTTCAGAGTATCGGGGAAGATACTCCAGTCCTTCTACTCCGGAGCTGTAGAGAGCATCTTGACTGGAAACATCACTGTCTGGTATGGAAACAGCAAGGCACAGGACAAGAAGGCCCTACAGAGAGTGTGGTGCGCTCAGCTGAGCGTACTACGGGTATTGCACTACCACCCAGGCAGGATAATGAAAGACCCTCACCACCCCAATAACAGCCTGTTTCAGCTGCTGAGGTCAGGCAGACGCCTGCGAACCCCAGCTACTAGGACAGAGCGGCTTAGGCTCAGCTTCTTCCCCCAGGCCATCAGAGCCATGAACAATGAACATTGAGTGCTCAGAACATTGAACTGTCCACACACAAGCACACATGAACACACACACGACACGCACACTGTGCACGCTCACACACGAGCAGCCACTTAACACTTTAACATGAGCGGGCACACACTCATGTCGCACACACGCACACTTATGGCCAAAGGAAAGGACACTTTAAATTAGAATAACAGGAACAGTGTATTGCACTACCAAAGCTAACTAGCATGTCCCATATGCTCTGTAAATAACTATGTACAGATACCGAGATGTCACTCCATGTTACCTGCTACCTGTTACTGCACAATGTTGTTTCCTTCTTTTGATTCTATTATATGTACCACTGTATTGCACATCGTTGCGGGCAAGACCACCCGCATTTCATTGTATACCTGTATGCCGTGACAATTAAAACTCTTGACTTGACTTGACCCCTGCAGGACTTATATAACAAGAGGTGCAAATCCAGAGCATGCAGAATAATGAAAGACCCTCACCACCCCAACAACAGCCTGTTCAAGCTGCTGCGGTCAGGCAAACGCCTGCGCACACCAGCAACTAGGACAGAGAGACTTCGGCTCAGCTTCTTCCCCCAGGCCATCAGAGTCTTGAACACTGAACTCTCCACACACAAGCACACATGAGCACACACACAACACACATACTGTATATGCTCACACACTAACAGTCACTTTAGCACAAACACACACACACACTGCACACTCCACTCACTCCATTCTGATTGACAAGCTAAAAGCAATTGGTTTTGATAGTCTATCAGTGAGCTGGATGCAATCCTACCTTGAGGGGAGGGAACAGATGGTGGAGGTAAACGGTACCCTATCCCCCCCCCCCCCTCACAGTGAGCTGTGGTGTTCTACAAGGAAGCATACTAGGACCGCTACTGTTCCTAATTTATGCAAATGACATGTCGTCAGCTTGTGACTGGAACTTGTTCCTGTTTGCGGACGACTCAGCCCTGCTGGTCTCTGACAAGAACAAGTTACAGGTTGAAAAAACCCTCAGCTCGGAACTAGGCAGAATCTGCATATGGCTCGCTGATAACAAACTATCATTACACATGGGCAAAACAGAGTCCATTCTCTTCGGTTCAAATAACAAACTCAGCAAGACCGACGGCTTCTCAGTTACAGTGGGTGACAATATTGTCACAAGGAAAGATGAAATTACCTACCTGGGTTCCATCCTAGAGGCTAATCTCTCCTGTGACAAAATGGCATCCAATGTAATAAAAAAAAGTCAACCAACGAACTCGATTCTTGTACCGGATCTCCTCTCTGGTAAACAAGAATACCCTGAAGACTCTGGCAGGAGCACTCATTCAGGGGTACTACGACTATGCTTGCACCTCATGGTACCAAAGCACCTCAAAGGCGCTAAAAACAAAATTACAAACATCTCAAAACAAACTGGTCAGACTACTGCTTGACCTTACTCCTAGAACCCACCTCACCCCTGCCCACTTTGACAACCTAGGATGGCTTAGAGTAGACGACAGAGTACAGCAACTTGCAATGGGCCTGGTCTACAAGATACACTACACGACCAAGGTACCCATGTACATGTCAAAATACTTCCCAAAGGTCAGTGAATACCACGATCACAACACCAGAGGGAGCTCCACAAATCATGTTAAACCCAGATTCGGCTCAAATAAGGGACTAAACACGTTTCGCAATTATGCCACATCAATGTGGAACGCCCTACCCAAAGCTGTAAAGGAATGTGGATCACTACCCACTTTCAAAACCTCTCTCAAGGGACACCTACGGGAGACTGCAATTCAACACTGGCCCCTGTAAATATCCTAACCCAACCCCCTCCAATGTACAGTCATTTACCTAGTATGGTTTTGTCAATAGTCCAATGTACAATTTTGTTTGTTTGTACAGTGTCCCCCCCCCCCCCTCAATGTACAGTTTTGCTTGTATATACAGTGTGCCCCCCCCCCCCAACCACCTCCAATGTAGATTACCCAGTATGGTTGTCAATATCCCAGTGTACCCAACCCCCCCCCACCCAACCTCCTCCAATGTACAGTTTCTACGTCAAATGTATATACTCCCTTTTCCTGACTCCTTCTGTATCACAAACAGTACTGTATTTGCAAATCTGGTATGTCATAAATGTATAGATGTAGCAGTACTGACTATCTGTATGTCATGTATGTCATATATGTCCTGATGAATTGAAAATGGGGGACCCTGATGTAAACAAGACGAAAGTCTTTCTCTGGTCTGCATCCCCTTAACAATTGTGTGTATTGAGCTGTACTGTATTGTACCCATTCTGCAATCTGTTAATAAAGTTTTCAATCAATCAATCAAACACGCTCACACCAAATGGTCACTTTACAAAATGAAAAGGTCACTTTACTTTATAATTTTTTTTTATAAAAAAATAAATAAAGAACGGAGTGGTTCTTGTATAGAAATAGATGGATAGTGGCGGTTAGGTGGTCGAGCGGAGATTGCGTTCGTCACCAGCCCCGGAGCTGTGAGCTTGGTTCGCCTGTTCGAATCCAGCTCACAGCTCCGGGGTTGTCACCAGCTTGGCTGGCCGTCTGCACTGATACAATTGGCTGTATCAGAGGGTGGGAGAAGCTGGCGGGGTGGGTCCGGGTCGTTGTAAACAGCGACTCCTACAGTTCGGTCGGGGCGCCTGCTAAGCGCGGATTGGACGTGAGGGGGATAGTGTGGTCCTCCCACACGCTACGCCCTCTCAATGAGAATCCGCGCTGCCAGGTGAAAAGAAGCGGTGATTGGCTGGACGTGTGTCGGAGGAAGCACGTGGTAGCCTCCACTCTCCCAAATGATCTGACTGTGGGGGGTAAAAGCGCAGCGACCAGGAAGGGACTGGGAATTGGCATACGACTAACATTGGGATGGGAGAAAATCGGAGGAAAATGGAGGGGGAAAAAGACCAAAAAAAAAAAATAGATGGATATAGCAAGATAGCATAATGATATATAGTATAACTGTATATTGTATAGTATAGTATTGTATAGTAGTGTATATAAGACCCAGTGCCTCATATGTAGCTCAACACTGTATTGCACTATCGCAGGACCATAGCATGTCTTTTACCATGCATTTTAAACTTTATGAACATTATACCTGTTAGGTCTTATTCTTATTACTTGTATTATTGCACAATCACTGCGGGCATGACCACCCGCATTTCACTGTATGCCCTGTATGCCGTGACAAATAAAACTCTTGACTTGACTTGACTTGACTGAAACACCAGCTGACCTTGATTGGTGATCAGCTCCCACTTCCACATGCGCACTCAGGTATCAATCGATGCTTAACCACACATTTCTCTCAATGAAAACCAGCAAAAAGTGACTGAAAGGAAGGAAAATAGAGAAGCCAGTATGACACACACAGTTTGTTTTGGGCTTCCAACACACAGTCGCATGGGACTGGGAACTTCTCATAAAGCCAGGTACCCTTTGGCTCAATTAATCAGACGTGGATATCCTTGGCAATGAGGAGGTCTGAACCTGTTGAAGAAAAGACAAGTATACATTTCCGTCTTCATATTTTAAGACGGGGGGGGGTCATGCAGGGTAAGTTGGTTTTGGGTATCTCTTCTGTGTGGAGTTTGCATGTTCTCCCCCTGTGCTTGCAAGGGTTCCCCCGAAAAAAAGAGATAAACCCAATGGAAAAACATACAGAACAGATCGCTATGCTACCGGCTGCCCTTGGAGGGAAGTACGACGGGATGGGTCAAGCGCAGAGAGGCATTTCATCGGTGACCCAATGCATGTGTGTGTGTGTGTGTTCCTGTGTGTCACCCATCTTACATGTGTGTGTTGCTGCATGACAAATAAAGACTTTTTCTTCCTGATGCAATGAGGGGTATTGATTGATTGATTGAAAACTTTAATTAACAGATTGCAGAATGGGTACAGTACAGTACAGCTCAATACACACAATTGTTAAGGGGGATGCAGACCAGAGAAAGACTTTCGTCTTGTTTACATCAGGGTCCCCCTCATTACAGAGGGTACAGATGTGGAGGTGCCAATTCACTTCAACGTTAAAAAGTAGCTACAGTATATAAATGCCACTTCAAGAACCAAAGAAGTCAAAACAACAGGTAGAATACACGATCTGCATTACAAACTCATGATTACCGCATTTTTCAAAGCCTGTGGCTTTTGTGTTTTGAAATAGGAAATATGGAAGTGAATTATCTGCTCAATGAAATACATTCATAGCGATCAAAGGAGAAAAAGATGGCGAAGTGAATAAGACGAATAGAATATATACAAAAACATATGTCTGCTCACTAATCAGGATGCACGGCCAAGCCTTCCACCTTACTGTCAAGGAAATATCCCCGCTCGCTAATCACATTGAAAAATCAGCTCCCCCTTCCAAAATGTCTCATTTAAATAAAGAATTTCAGAATGACATTGCCAGGAAACACAAAGAGGGCTTTGCATTGTGCAATTCTGTGCACAAGGCCTTCTCATGACGTCATGTTTCAAGTTCAAGTTTCTTTATTAGTTGTCATACAAAAATACAGAATACTTTTATATGAAATGCTTTTTTCTGTTTGCTCCTGAGAGTGTGCTAGATAAAAAGTATAAAATAGAAAGTCAAAAGTACGTAAACAAGTGTAAACAAAAGTGTTCAATATACAGATATACAATATACAATGCAGAGTAGGGAAAAAAAGTAACTGAGTTACAATACAATATACAGTACAATGCAGAAATGGGATGAGGTAGAACTTAGGGTAAGGTGCAATGAGGTATGAGTTGTAGTGCAAATCTCTTTTTACCAATAAATATAAAGTGTGTTAAAGTGTCTAAAGTGGGTAAAGTGGGTGCTACAGTGAGTTGTTTATGTAAAGTGAGTGTATGCGTGTGGATGTGTGTGCTGTGAGTGTATTTGATGGTTTGTTACATAGTGTTATTGTCATTGAGCATGTGGTTTCATGTGGTTGATAGGATAATGTAAGAATATGGTTGAATGGGGATTATGACAACATGTGTTTACTGGGGCGTTACCTTCTCATAGATAGTGGTCTCGTCTAACCTCCCTTGCTCTCGAAGAAACTTCTGGAAACGTTGGTCCATTCTATTAAAAGAGATTTAGTGGCAGGAAAATGAATGATTTTGAACAAATCAATTTTAAGTAGGGATGTTCGATATTGGCTTTTTTACCGATACCGATATACCGATATTGTCCAACTCTTAATTTTTGATACCGATATCAACCGATATCAACCGATACCGATATATGCAGGGTTTCCCCCGCCAAAAAACTTAATCATTTCAGGTAATTAACATTACATATATCTTGTCGTGTAATTAACACAAGATTATGCATACTTTGACAATAAATAAAATAATAATTTGTTCTTACTTGCTTGCCTGGGTAAATAAAGGTTAAATAAATGTAAAAAAAATCTAAAATAAAAAAATTCTAAAATACATTTGAAAACCGATACCGATATTTTCCGATATCACATTTTTATGCCAATATCGGCCGATAATATCGGTAGGCCGATAATATCGGACAACCCTAATTTTAAGTTTGGTGTGAACTGAGTCACCGATCGTATGTCCTGGTTGACACTGAATCTAACCTGTCCCACTTCGAATCAAGTTCAGCTGGACTGGAGTGATGCCTGGCTGCCACACCAGTAATAAACACTAGACTGGAGTGATGTCTGGCTGCTACACCAGTAATAAACACTGGAATGGAGTGATGTCTGGCTGCGACACCAGTAATAAACACTGGAATGTGTTACGACGGGGTAAGGTGGTGAGGGTGGAGTCAGAACCCAAAGCAGCAGGACTAGAGCGAACAGAGACATGAGGCAGGAGACGACGGTCACGACTCAAAGAACTTCACTGAGCAACGCGACAAAGGTACATACAAAACAAAACCTAACCAGAAAACGGACTGAACAACCGAAACAAAAGAGCAACAAAACAGAACAACAATACACACTCACTTTAGACAGAACACAACTACAGGGCAAGGACGACGTTTGACAAGGACATCACAGGAACAGGTTCAACGGAGGAATGACTCCACAACCAGGTGAGGACAACCCACACTTAAATAACAAGACTAATTACCAATTGACCACAGCTGGCAAGCCAGTCAAAAACAATACATCAACCACAAGGACACAAGAGCATAAACCAAAACACAACCAGACAGTGGACCTACATCAAACAAGGGGAGGGAAAGTTAACAACAGCACACACCATGACACCACATTAATCATACTATTAATTATATTCAATACATTAGTCAACATGGTTACTGTGCCGGCCTGCACCATCTGCGGGTGACCACTAGAGGGTGGTATGAGACCATTGTCCACTCCCTGTTTGTGGTGTTGGCTCTCCCAGACTTGAGCTAGTCTGGGAGTGTAACAGTAATGGAGTGATGTCTGGCTGCTACACAAGTCCTGCTCCTGCTCTTACTAAACCACCTAAGACAACATCTTGCATTACTTACATAGGCTCTGTTACCCATAGCCTACTGTGCGACTCTGAACTCTCTGTCTACAACTGCCCTACACTGTAATCATAGTCATATGCACTATACTCATTTGTATATTTTGCACCCAGTTTAATCACCTGTACATTGTACACCTCCCGCTCCCTCCATAAACTGCAGATGGTCCAGAACTCAGCCGCCCGCCTCCTCACTAACACCCGGTCCTGTGAACACATCAATCCTGTCCTCCACTCCCTCCACTGGCTCCCGATCAAGGAACGCATCAACTTCAAAACACTACTCCTCACCTTCAAAGCCCTCCATAGCCTGCCCCCCCCCCCCCCTACCTGACTGACCTCCTTTCTCCCCTACCGCCCCACCCGTTCCCTCTGGTCCTCTTCCACTGCTTCCCTCACTGTCCCATCATCCAAACTTAAAAGTTTTGGTGACCGGGCTTTTTCATGAGCTGCACCCAGACTGTGGAACACCCTCCCTCAGACTGTCCAAGACTCTCCCTCACTCTCCACCTTTAAATCCCGACTCAAAACCTACCTGTTCTCCCAAGCATACAACATTCCCTATCCATAACCACCCTCCTCCAACCTACCACCTCCCTTTCCCCTTCCCTACTTTCTCTCCCTCTCCTGCCCCCCCCCCCCTCCCCTCGGTTTCCTTACTTCCCTGACTGTTCCCCTACTGGACTCTGTATCTGTTACTTGTTACCCGTGGTTGTATGTCCTGCGTCTTCATACTGTTGCTTATTCCCTGTGGTTCTTTGTTTCTCTGTTCATTTGTTTTGCTCATTGTCAGCGTCTTTGGGTTCCTGAAAAGCGCTTTATAAATAAAATGTATTATTATTATTATTATTATTATTATTATTATTATTATTATTATTATTATTATTATTATTATTATTATTATTATTATTATTATTATTATTATTATTATTATTATTATTATTATTATTATTATTATTATTATTATTATTATTATTATTATTATTATTATTGTTGTTATTATTATTATTATTATTATTATTATTATTATTATTATTATTATTATTATTATTATTATTATTATTATTATTATTATTATTATTATTATTATTATTATTATTATTATTATTATTATTATTATTATTATTATTATTATTATTATTATTATTATTATTATTATTATTATTATTATTATTATTATTATTATTATTATTATTATTATTATTATTGTATATTGCTGTTGCACTTTACTGTTAGATTTGCACTCTGGTTGGATTCATTGTACTGTACTTGTGCTGTATGACAATACATTTGAATCTAATCTAATCTAATCTAATCTAATCGAATCTAATCTAATCTAATCTAATCTAATCTAATCTACTTTGCATACGTCCTGAGTTATAATAATAGAGAGGAGCACTACACCCCCATTCTTATTATGAAAATAGTAGAAAAGGTCTGTGGATTATCTTGATTAACCGAGCTGTGATTTATGGAAAGGGACATTGCTTTTGAGTTTTTCAGATATTTATTGTTGGTGCTTTGAGCGCCACAAACAGAGTGCCATTCAATACACTCCATTGTATTGGAGTGAAGGCAGATATCTCTCCAGCAGATATCTACAAAACCATAGGCATAGTTTTATATAGAGACGCTAGGGACATGTCCCTACCAAAACATTGCAGAGTGAATTGATTGATTGATTGAAAAGTTTATTAACAGATTGCAGAGTGGGTACAGTACAGTACAGCTCAATACATACAATTGTTAAGGGGATGCAGACCAGAGAAAGACTTTCGTCTTGTTTACATCAGGGTCCCCCATTTTCAATTCATCATATGACACAAACGACATACAGATAGACAGTACTGCTACATCTATACATTTATGACATACCAGATTTGCAAATACAGTACTGTTTGTGATACAAAAAGTGTCCAGAAAAAGAGTGTGTATACATTTGACATAGAAACTGTACATTGGAGGAGGTTGGGTAGGTGGGGTGGGGTTGGGTGGGTGGGGCTGTACATTGGAGGTGGGGGGGGGGTTAGGTAGGGGGGACGACGACACTGTACACTGTACATTGGAATACTGACAAAGCCATACTTGGTCTTTACTGTACAACTGGGTTAGGACATTTGTAGGGGCCAGTTTCGAATTGCAGTCTCCCGTAGGTGTTCTTTGAGAGTGTTTTTGAAAGTGGGTAGTGATTCACATTCCTTTACAGCTTTGGGTAGGGCGTTCCACATTGGTGTGGCATAATTGCGAAACGTGTTTAGTCCCTTGTTTGAGCCGAATCTGGGTTTAACATGATTTGTGGAGCTCCCTTTGGTGTTGTGATCGTGGTATTCACTGACCTTTGGGAAGTATTTTGACATGTACATGGGTACCTTGGTCGTGTAGTGTATCTTGTAGACCAGGCCCATTGCAAGTTGCTGTACTCTGTCATCTACTCTAAGCCATCCTAGGTTGGCAAAGTGGGCAGGGGTGAGGTGGGTTCTAGGAGTCAGGTCAAGCAGTAGTCTGACTAGTTTGTTTTGAGATGTTTGTAATTTGGTTTTTAGTGCCTTTGAGATGCTTTGGTACCATGAGGTGCAAGCATAGTCATAGTACCCTTGAATGAGTGCTCCTGCCAGAGTCTTCAGGGTATTCTTGTTTACCAGAGAGGAGATCCGGTACAAGAATCGAGTTCGTTGGTTGACTTTTTTTATTACATTGGATGCCATTTTGTCACAGGAAAGATTAGCCTCTAGGATGGAACCCAGGTAGGTAATCTCATCTTTCCTTGTGACAATATTGTCACCCACTGTAACTGAGAAGCCGTCGGTCTTGCTGAGTTTGTTATTTGAACCGAAGAGAATGGACTCTGTTTTGCCCATGTGTAATGATAGTTTGTTGTCGGCGAGCCATATGCAGATTTTGCCTAGTTCCGAGCTGAGGGTTTTTTCAACCTGTAACTTGTTCTTGTCAGAGACCAGCAGGGCTGAGTCGTCCGCAAACAGGAACAAGTTGCAGTCACAAGCTGACGACAGGTCATTTGCATAAATTAGGAACAGTAGCGGTCCTAGTATGCTTCCTTGTGGAACACCACAGTTCACTGTAAGGGGGGGGGGGGGGGGGATAGGGTACCGTTTACCTCCACCATCTGTTCTCTCCCCTCCAGGTAGGATTGTATCCAGCTCACTGATAAACTATCAAAACCGATTGCTTTTAGCTTGTCAATCAGAATGGTGTGATTGACAGTGTCGAAGGCCTTTTGTAGGTCCAGCATAAACAGTATTAAAACTGATTATTATTATAATTAAAAAACATTGTGGTCTTGCAATGCAGAGCCTTTTTATCTGTTGTGAAAGTATAGGTTGACACCTGCATCAAGAACCTATCAGCAAGCTATCCTATTATCTGCATTATCTAATGAACAACCTGGACCTTCCTCCCGCCCTCGCCTCTGTCCCAGTGAGTGCCTCACAAGCTCTCACAGTTGGTTTTTGTAGCTCAGAAAACAGTATTTACGCTCAAATTGATATAAACTCTGCTTGCACAATTTGTGCGCTCATGAGTGTCCCTACCAAAGCTCAAATGAAACCTACACCCCTGTCCAAAACTAGTCGAATCACACTGGAACTTTCTGGATGGATAGATAGCACTCTGGGGGGAAATATATTCTTTAAAATGTTTGATGAACTGCCCCTTTAACACTGTGACACTGATTCTATTGAGAGCAGGGCTGACCTTTAGACAGATTGTACTATAGTCGTAACACTTGGGCCCAAGATGTCTGATGATCTATAACTGATCCATATGAGCTGACCGATGCATGACACACAACACTACCTGTGCGAATGTTCCTGCACGTGCGTGTGCATGACATGCACGTAGCAACCTAGTTGGGTTTTGAATATCTGGTCACCTTAACATGCCCAGAGTAATTGGAAACTCAAACTTGTCTCCACCCTGTGTGATGCTTAATAACTGGACAATAGAAGTCTCTGACATTGTTGTGACACAAGGTTTGGCTAACAAGCCTGGGAAACGAACATTAGCTGTTTCCCTGCTAGCCTCAAATTGAAAGGTTGGTTTTCGGAGAGAAAAGCACAATAAATACAACGTTACACAATAAAGGCTGTGAAACATCCAATGCACAACACAACGATAATGGGCTTGAATCTACCCTTAAAATCAAGATAAATTGTATTTACATGCCGGATGTGGTCTCTGTCAAAATGCTCCAACAGTAAATTTACACATGGATCGTTTATTTTCTCAGCTGACCCCAGGGGGCCTCCCTATAGGCCCTTTTCACAGCAGCCATTTTGACATGTCATTGCATGAATGAATGAATGAATGAATGAATGAATGAATGAATGAATGAATGAATGAATGAATGAATGAATGAATGAATGAAAACTTTATTTAACAGATTGCAGAATGGGTACAATACAGTACGGCTCAATACACACAATTGTTAAGGGGATGCAGACCAGAGAAAGATGTTTGTCTTGTTTACATCAGGGTCCCCCATTTTTAATTCATATTGACATTTATGACATACACAACATACATGACATGTATGGCATAGGGACATACATGACATACAGGTATTTAGTACTGATACATTTGTGACATAAACGGTATTCAAATATACAGTACTGTTACCCATAGATCCTGACAGAGTATATACATATGATGGGGAGGAGACTGTACATTAGGAGCGGGTGGGTGGGTGGGAGAGAAATATACATACGGTGGGGAGAGAATATATACATGCGGTGGGGAGGAGACTGTCTATTAGGAGGGGGTGGGGGGGTTTGGACATTTACGGTGGCCAGTTTTGAATTGCAGCCTCCCGTAGGTGCTCTTTAAGGGATCATCCCTATGTTCCCCGGGTCCTATGTTCCCCGGGTTCTATGTTCCCCGCTTTGATTGATTAATAGATTGAACATTTTATAAACTTTTTATTATTTAATTAATTATTAATGTCCGCCTTGTTTCGAACGGTTAAGCTTAGGCCCTCTTTCGAACTGGTTAAGGTTAGAGTTTGGAATCAGGGCTGGTGGTCTAAAATGTTCAATCGATCAAAGCGGGGAACATAGAACCCAGGGAACATAGGACCCGGGGAACATAGACATGCTCCCCTCTTTAAGAGCGGTTTTGATCAGATGGTGGCATGGCATTTCCAGATTTTTTCCTATATTTTAAGACCGGTTTTGATCAGATGGTGGCATGGCATTTCCAGATTTTTTCCTATATTTTAAGGCGTACTCATTAAGTCCATTGACAACATGGTTTGACTCCCAAGCATTAGCATCTTGGAGAAAAATAGAAGAAAACATAGTAGCCCCACATAGACTGAAGGACATAGCATACACTAAACTACCAATCAAGCACTGTGAACGAAAATTTGGCCCCATAATTACTCATGCGATCCGGATATGGCGTGAAACACAAAAAAAAATCCTAACCCACAAGAATGGCACAATCATACTCCCTTATTCAATAACAATGCTCTCTTAATTGGAAAACGACCTATAAGATTCCCTATATGGGAAGAGCAAGGCATACACTCATTAGGGGATGTTTTTAACAAACAGGGTTTTTGTAGTGATAAAGAAATACGCAAAAAATGTAATCTCACCAAGTCCACATGGCTTTTTCACAAACAGTTAGAGCTATGTTTGAAGTCTCACGGTGTTCCATTAGACAGACCAATTGAACACCACAGATACCACAAATTCTTCTACTCAAGAGAGACATCGAGAGGTTTTGTTTCAGAATTTTATCATCAATTACTAACGTCCTCGTATGAAACCCTCCAACTTGACTCTGTCTGGAGGAGGGATATACCAGACCTGGAAAATGACTTTGATTGGCAAGGAGCCTGGGCAAATGTCCGACTTACATCAAGGAACCCGGATCATCAACAAATCAATCTTAACTATATTCACAGGACATACTTGACTCCTATAAGACTGTGCCGAATGGGGCTCAAACAAGATTCCAAATGCACCCAATGTACAAATGGGGACGAAGGGACATTTATGCACATGTATTGGGACTGCTCACCAGTCAAGGCATTCTGGAAAGATGTGACCCAACAAATATCAAAACTCGTATCTTGGAATATACCTACACCCCTCGGTATTGCTGTTGAATGATGTTTTTGAGTTTGCAGTGAATCCACAGCTAAAGAGATTGGTTTTATCGGGTATCACAGTAGCCAAAAAGCTGATCGCATCACGCTGGTTTCAACCGGAAAAAATGTGCCGTAAAGTTTGGTTTCTTACATATCTCGATGTAATTTACCATGAAATATCTACAGCAAGAATTCTGGGTCTCAATGAATCCAAAATGTCAATGTGGTTAGAAGTGGTGGAGAGAATAAAAGCTAGCTTATAATGGTAGTGTCTGGTTAGGTGCGAGGGATAGTGGAGGTACTTCTCAAGGTGGGGTCCGGGAGGGGGGGGTTCGAGCTGAGCATATGTGTGTAGGTTTTTTTTTTTTTAGATAACAGGTATTATGGGTATATCTTATATAAGACAACTAACTAAAAGGTGATCTCATTGGATGTGCCCTGACAATTAATGCTTGTATATCTTATCGTGTGTTGTCATGTTTGTTTATGTTTGTTTAAAAAATAATAAAAAAATAAAATACAAGAGCGGTTTTGAATGTGGGTAGGGATTCACATTCCTTTACAGCTTTGGGTAGGGCGTTCCACATTGATGTGGCATAATTGCGAAACGTGTTTAGTCCCTTGTTTGAGCCGAATCTGGGTTTAACATGATTTGTTGAGCTTCCTCTGGTGTTGTGATCGTGGTATTCACTGACCTTTGGGAAGTATTTTGACATGTACATGGGTACCTTGGTCGTGTAGTGTATCTTGTAGACCAGACCCATTGCAAGTTGCTGTACTCTGTCGTCTACTATAAGCCATGCAGGGTAATACCCTAGCCCTGGTACACGTAAATTAAATGGGAGCTTAATGTTATTGTGTTACTGTGTTTACCCTGCGATGACATGTCAAAATGGCTGCTGTGAAAAGGAGCTATTGACAGGAAACATGTGGGAGAGAGTGAGGAGAGGCTATGCAACAAAGGTCAAGGGTCAGATTTGAACACAGAACATTGCGATTCATGGCATCCACCACAACCTACTGCCTGATCATCATATTTTATTACTCTTACTGAAGATTACTGTCATTATGTGGACAACCTTGCCTCCAAGTATGATGCCATGTAGCTCATTAAATGAACTCAAACAGTCCTTAAAGCTTGAGATTATCCCCTCTGTTGCAGAATTTGATCATCGATCAAGTTGTACGTGTTTTAATTGATTTGTTATCCTTATGTTGGTCTCACCTTGTTGTCTTATTGTTGT
>NC_140166.1:204070632-204083132 GCF_963971535.1 Notolepis coatsorum
AGAGAGAGAGAGAGAGAGAGAGAGAGAGAGAGATAAAGAGATCCTTTATATGGCCAGTGTGTGTTTGCATGAGGAGAGAGACCACACGTTTGATCGTGGTCTCTCTTCCCAGACACCCCATGAGAATTCAATACACTTCCACACGTCTGGGCTTGCGTGTGGCTGACGCGCACAAACACACACGCTCGCACACACACGCCACACACACATGTGTCCCTGTTCAACCCCCCCCCCCCCCTCATAACATCAACCCTTCGCTCTCTCAATCCCGGCCACACTCCTCGCCGACTTTGATGTTTTTTTTTTTTTACTTGACGTGTACGACATTAATCTTTTTCACCCCTCCAAAGGCGCAGTTCATGGGAAGAAAGCGTCGGCTCTCGAGGGCTTCACTTCATCTTTCGCCCCGGGTCTCCGGCGAGACAAAATGGCTTCTCTACCCCCATCACAGTGTGGTTCAACTGCCGCTTGAAAAGAGACCGGGGGTCCAAATCCCTCTCGTAACGCGACAAAACAACACTGTAGCCCCTTT
Organism: Notolepis coatsorum; assembly: GCF_963971535.1. Classification (NCBI taxonomy): domain Eukaryota; kingdom Metazoa; phylum Chordata; class Actinopteri; order Aulopiformes; family Paralepididae; genus Notolepis; species Notolepis coatsorum. Next base: position 204,071,165 of record NC_140166.1, read on the forward strand.
TCAGTCGGGCTGCCCACAAGGAAAAAGGGGGTCCCTTTCTCTCCGCAGTGGACACAGTGTCCGTGTGTCGCTCTTCTCCTCACAGATGTTGACATCGTTTGTCGAGGGTTAAGATGCCCCTGTAAAGACCATTGTCCCCCCCTTGTATCCTCACCGTTATTGAGTTTTTCCTCTCTTTCTGAACAAGGGAAGAGAGAGAGAGAGAGAGAGAGAGAGAGAGAGAGAGAGAGAGAGAGAGAGAGAGAGAGAGAGAGAGAGAAAGAGAGAGAGAGAGAGTGGGGGGGGGGGGGGAGAAAGCGATGAAAGGTCTCTGGATGGTAGCCAGAGCTCCAGGGGGTCTTTCTGCCCAGAGAGACCCCAGCCAAAGGCCCTCAATTGTGGGGAGCAGCAGCCGTGGAGGGCTTCGTCCTGGTAGTATTGTGTGTCTAGATGGGGCCGAGTTCCTCCCCGGAGCAAGGGGTCATAGGTCAGCCCCCCCTCTGGGGCAGCTCCATACCTGCCTTGCCCTACCCTTACCCCCCCGGCACCCCCCCCCCCCTCCCCCGACGGCCCGCCCCCGTCCTCCGCTCTCACAGGCCTGCGGAGACGCAGCTACTATGAAAAAACAGTCAAAGCGCAATTTAAGAGCCTCTTAACATTGAGAGTTAGCAGAGCGCAGAGGCTAATTACACTTTTCCGGTGAATAGGTAATTCAATTAATGGGCCTGTGAGAGGGGGTAAAAACTGGGTAAGGACTGGGCAGGTCAGAGGCTCCTCTCTTTACAGGTCCATGTCTCAGCACTTCAACACAATCCAAATCTTATCAGCTACCGAAAACAAAAACCTTTGATGGCATCTCACCCATCAGCCTTGTTGATATGGGTGTGAGTCATAGGATTTTGTGTGTGTGTGTGTGTGTGTGTGTGTGTGTGTGTGTGTGTGTGTGTGTGTGTGTGTGTGTGTGTGTGTGTGTGTGTGTGTGTGTGTGTGTGTGTGTGTGTGTGTGTGTGTGTGTGTGTGTGTGTGTGTGTGTGTGTGTGTGTGTGTGTGTGTGTTGTGTTCTCTCACACCCCAAGAGTACTGTGAGGGAGTGAGTGAGCTCATGTGTCTGTGTGTGTAATGCATGTGTGTCTGGAGGCTGGGTGGAGGTGGTGTCTCTGGGTGGAGGAGGGAGGCTGGGTGGAGGTGGTGTCTCTGGGTGGAGGAGGTGTCTCTGGGTGGAGGAGGTGTCTCTGGGTGGAGGTGGTGTCTCTGGGTGGAGGAGGGAGGCTGGGTGGAGGAGGTGTCTCTGGGTGGAGGTGGTGTCTCTGGGTGGAGGAGGGAGGCTGGGTGGAGGACGTGTCTCTGGGTGGAGGAGGGAGGCTGGGTGGAGGACGTGTCTCTGGATGGAGGAGGGAGGCTGGGTGGAGGACGTGTCTCGGGGTGGAGGAGGGAGGCTGGGTGGAGGACGTGTCTCGGGGTGGAGGATGGCATGGCGAGAGACCGTCTGCACAGAGCCGTGGCCTCCCTCCTCCATCCCCTTATCTCCAGACCCGCGTGTCTCCTGGGAACAGTCCTCATGCCTCCATGCACCGTCAGCGAGATCAACACAAACACGCAGCTCCTCCGCTGCCAGGGCCCGGCTACAGAACACGAGACCAGCGCCTGGAACATTTCATCATAACAGAACATGGCCGTGTGTATTCAGCATTTTCTCCTGTGTTCTGTTGTTGTCGCACATCTCTCTCTCTCTCACACACACTCACTGTTTCCAGAGATCAACCCATGCTGGTTGTTATTGGTTCACAGTCATTATTATGCTCAGTGACGTGGAGTAGTTAACTACATGTGGTTCAATTACTACTTTAACTACATTCAAATCTCAGTAGCCTTTTCAGTAGTTAACTGAAACTTGCAGTTTAGGTAGTTAATTACAAACCGTACAAATGTTTTCCTGATTCCACCTCAACAACTGCTCCCTGTCCCCTCCTTAAAACACAGCCTCAGGCCCGCCTTAGTCCTTAAATCAAACACACCTACACTCTACTCTGTGTCTGTTCAGCTGTTGTTCCATGTATATGAGATTCCAGACTCAGATTGTGTATACAGTATATCTGTATGAATATATCTGCATATATTCCTGTTACATACATGTATACACACCGTATATACACATCTGTGCACTGTACACACTGTATATACTTTATCTGGGGGTCAGGTTATGATCAGGGCTGAAGTTGAATAAAAGATTTATGACTGTTGTGTTTAGACTGCGTTACTCTCTGTCACAATGATCTCCTGGTTGTTCCCCACCTAGGTTATCTAACTATCGCGCCGCCGCAACTAGAAACACCTGGCCTGGCTTGCTTCTAAGTTCAGTGGCCTTTTTTTTTTATCTGCACAGGCCAGGCCACCGGGAAAACTCCCGGTGCTCCCGATGGCCAGTCCGGGCCTGATAGTAATCATAATAACCTTAACTACCCACCTCACTATAGTCTACCCATACACTCTGTATGATAGCATGTACAACAGTGCTATATATACCGCGGCGCATAGTATAAACAATATATAATTATATTTACCACATATATATACATATCTGTCTGAATATACCTGCATATAACCCATATAACTCTGTATGATAGCATGTACATATAATGCTGTATATACCATGTATATACATATGTATATATATATACACCTGTCTGTACATAGCTGCACGTAATCCTTTTAGATATCTGTAGATACTATATCTATATCTGTACATATCCCTTACCTACTCTTACTAGTTACGCTGCTGGTCAGTATGACTACGACCATATTACTGTACATATTGGTATTACAACTCTGTACATACATCTGATTAGCATTACACCCAGTCGTACTAATTTATATATTTTATACCCAGTTTAATCACCTGTACATTGTATATTGCTGTTGCACTTTACGGTTACATTTCTACTCTGGTTGGATGCCACCAAACCTCTTTTTGTTGTGCTGTATGATGACAATACATTTTAATCTAATCTAATCTAATCTAATCTAATCTAATCTAATCTAATCTAATCTAATCTAATCTAATCTAATCTAATCTAATCTAATCTAATCTAATCTAATCTAATCTAATCTAATCTAGATAAAATAAGATAAGACATTTCTTTATTGATCCCCTTGGGGAAATTGAGGATCCTCTAATAATGAGATCCTCTAATAATAAGATTTCTTTAATGGTCTTCTTCACCATCTCCAATTCTCACCATCTCAAAATCAACCTTTTGTGTGTGAATTAAATTGTTAATGCACACAAGTGATCCAGATTAACACATGGACTTCTTCAATAGAAAGCACACTCTTTTTCATGACAGAGAGAGAGAGAGAGAGAGAGAGAGTCATTTAGCCACAGCGCTGATGAGTAGCGTTTATGGCAGAGCATTGGTGCCGGTGGTCATCAACGATTTGCCCCGTCAGCGGTGATGTATGAGTGCGGAGGGCGCGTCCCTGACCCCAGATTAACAGTACATTAACCCTCTCCCCAGGCGGGGGCAACGCACCCCTACAAACCCTGACCCCCTGCCCCCTTGTGTAGCCGCAGGGGGTCCTCCAGCTCCCTCTCTCCCCTCCAGACTCTGCGTGGACTCCGCATTGTGTCCCCCAGCACCCATTGTGTGCAGCGATTCAATAATGTCCCCTTTTCTATTCCCCCCGGGTTCTCACAGCAAACCCCTGTAGATCTTCAGGGAAGCAGGGCTCCGAGGCGGTGCCCAGCGTGAGGGACGTCCCCAGAGGGGGAGCTTGACCGGGGGCCGCAGGTACCTTTCAGGGCCGCCTGGCAGGCCATCTCCCAGACCCTCCGATTCCTGCTGCTAGAAATTTGTCGTTTCTTTCTGGGAGTGTCAGGCACGGGGCCCCTGATGGGAGATTTGTTGATATGATAACTCGATTAGGCCCCAGGATGGATGACACAGTGGCAGAGAGCCAGCCAGCGGCGCCCGGGGAGGCCCTGATCCCACTCCTTAACCTCTCCTCAGGAGGCAGCAAATTAGCGATAGTAATTGGTTAATTAGCAGTCTATCTTTCAACTCGCTCTCACTCGTCCTTTCCTTGACGAGTGGATAGAATACCCTGCCGAAGGCTTTCGCACTGATCACCTTGTGTAATCAATAGCCCGCTGTATTCATTTCTCAATTCCACTAACACTGTGCCATTGAAAATTGTGTTTAAAAAAGGCCGTGGCCTTTGCCTTCCCTTCGCCACAGCCTTCATTCTGCATGCGGCTCTGCGGCTGCCGCTCGGGGGGACATAATTAAATTAACGCAGCCGAGGCCTGCGTCTCAAACCACTTCTTTTTTTGTCCCGGTGATTTGCATTATAAAACTCCGGCTCTTCCCCGGCTCGCTCGCAGCTGAAGGTCTTCCAACTTTCTTTATCCTTTCAAAATGTCGAGATGGGAAAATAAAATAAAATATACATCCGCTGTCAAACAAGGACGTTGCCGTGGAAACAGTGTATCACTTCGCATTCTCATGGAAATGATTCGCAGTCACACAAGTTCCATTCAGTGCGGGGCACAGGGGGCAGGCTAGTTTGGCTCCCAGATGCCTTTAGTCTTTAGTTTTCTTCAAATTGTGTCATTGTATAATCATCGGAATAATCACAGGAGAAGCCTTATACTTGAACCGGCCGTGGTGGCTTCACACAGACACCTTGAGTTTCTCAAATCAGATCTTTGCGACAGACCGTCCACACTGTTGTTCGCAAGTGATCAGATCGGATTTGTGTGACCTCTCTGCACACAGGTTGCCGTGGTGATGGCGTAGGTAACAGTAACTATACATGCGCTGGCGACGCAGATTTTCAACGCGGAAGCCTGAGAGATGAAGAGAAGCCTCCGCCCCAAAGTGACCCAGCAGACCATTTATTTCAGCGTCTGTCACCTCTCTGTTCTCTGTGTTGTCCGTACCATAGATATATAACACTATAGATGGCTTACCCGCGCTGCTGGTCAACGGAGACTGACGTTGCCACATGGCGGCCATCTTGCGAGGGTGGAGCACGCCCACTCATAACACGCATGTCTATGGTGCATGTACTATTAAAATAATAACCATAGCTTGCTAAATTTTCAACCGTTTGGTTTGTTAAAAACGTCAGAGATGTAGTTATCATACTGCATACTTATAATGGACTTTGATATGAAATCTTTTAATTTATTTTTTTAATTCTTCCAAGCATTTGAATGAATGTTGATGAGAGCCTTTATGTAAGTGGTTGTAGCTATGGCTGTGGGGGTGCTGGAGACATGATCCAATAGACTTTTTTATATACCGACGCATGCGCAGATTGCCCAGGGAGTCTCTTGCAGACAATCTGCGCATGCGCCGGTTGGGGAGTAGGTGCGGAAAAGTGACTATAGCTCGGCCGATAAAGTGCCCACCGACTTGCGGTTGATCTCTCTGTGTTCAGAAGACTCAGGCGTATAAAAGAGTATATTGGCTCATGTCTGCAGCACCCCCACAGCCATAGCTACAACCACTTATGTCAAGGCTCTAATCAACATTCATTGGTTTTATCCCCCCGTGCTCTCCTATGAGCTCCATGTAACGCAGAAGTGCAGTGGTCTATACTGTGGATTATTTGTTTGTCTTTGTCAACATTTCAACTCTAAAAGTGGGAGAAAAGAAAAAGTAGTCACATTCTTTGAGGTCACTTTATTTATTTATTTATTTATTGTATTTACTTTCTTTTGTTGTTGTTAGGGGGTTGGGGTTACCCCCCCATTACTTTTAACCACATGACTTGCCTTTCTGTGTATGTAAAAAGAACAACAGATGTTGACAGATGCCGTGCATATATGTGTGTGCGTGTGTGTGCGTGTGTGTGTGTATGTGTGTGCGTGTGGGGAGCATGTCTATGTTCCCCGGGTCCTATGTTCCCCGGGTTCTATGTTCCCCGCTTTGATTGATTGATAGATTGAAAATGTTAGACCACCAGCCCTGATTCCAAACTCTAACCTTAACCAGTTCGAACGAGGGCCTAAGCTTTACCGTTCGAAACAAGGCGGACATTAATAATTATTAAAATAATAAAAATTTATAAAATGTTCAATCTATTAATCAATCAAAGCGGGGAACATAGAACCCGGGGAACATAGGACCCGGGGAACATAGGGATGATCCCTGTGTGTGTGTGCGTGCGTGCGTGCGCGTGTGTGTGTGTATGCACGTTAGCATACCATTAATGTGCATTTGCTAGAATAGATGTATGTGCATAATAAAGTCCCTTATGGATGGTTTGAGTGGAATGTTTGCCATAGCAACAGCTTGGACTGTGGTTGATTTCCTGTTCGCTAACATCAGCAACTGACAGGAAATCAAAAATTGCAGTCCATTCCAGAACGCTTGTCTATGTTTGTTTTCTGTTATCAAGTGTTGTGCAGCCCGGCCGGGGTCATAAATCTTAAACCAACGAGTGAACACATGTAATGTGCATGCCTTAAAGTTTCCCCACACACCCGCGGCATTCATCATGCGGGCCTGTTGACACGCAGGAGACATGTGGAATAAACTGCTAAACAAGGAAACATCTTCCACGGGGATCTCCGTGACGTCCGTGTGGTTAGAGTCGTTTACGACCATCAGCGCACAAATCAGCGACGTGAAAACCGTCCTCTTGTCCCAAACCCTTAACAGATGGGGGGCGTGGTGATGACACACAAACACACGTGACATTCTACATCAGTGAATTGTCATCTCGTAGCTAAACCCGCTGCAGACAAAGGAGGACGGCTCAGAGATCCACTCTATCCCTCGTCGCACGTTTCCTTTGTTCCCAAATCCAAGGCCTGTGGAATCAGCGACGTGTTTCACGTGGGGCACAGAGGAAACTATAAAAGATAGAAGGGTCATTACATCACTGTGTGAACGCACGTTGGTCCACAGGTGTGGAAACTTTCGGTTGACATTGAATTAAAATGGTATCGCAATCTCCTCGTGTATGACCGGTCATTTAAACAGGTTATTAACTCGGGTGTCAAATCCTCCCCCCTGACGACCTTTCCATCACAGTCAAGAATGCAGCTGTGACCGTGTCCCCGACCGCCAAGAACCATTGGTGTTGTCCTCGACGACCAGTTGAACTTCTCCGCTCACATCGCAGCAACAACCAGAACCTGCAGATTCCCCCTGAGCAACGTCAGAAGGATCCGCCCCTTCCTGACAAAAGAAGCCACCCAAGTCCTCGTCCAATCAACAGTCATCTCCCGCCTCGACTACTGCAACGCACTGCTTGCTGGCCTCCCGGCCACTGCCACCAAGCCTCTTCAACTCATTCAGAACGCAGCGGCCCGCCTGATCTCAAACCTACCGAAGTCGGCCCATGTCACCCCACTTCTTAGGGACCTGCAGTCCTGCACTGGCTCCCCATTGCCGCACAAATCCTCTTCAAGGCCCTCGACCTGGCATATCGTGTGGAGAAGGGAACCGCTCCCGCCTACCTCCGGTCAATGGTCTCTAACTACACACCCTCAAGACCCCTACGCTCTGCATCTTCTGGCCGTCTCAGACCCACTCCTATCCGAGCTCCGGGAGGGTCATCAAGGAGAAGCCGCCTTTTCTCAGTCCTTGCCCCACAATGGTGGAACGAACTGCCCACCACAGTTAGGACAGCCGAAACCCGTCCAGTCTTTCGCCGTCGACTAAAGACGCACTTCTTCAACCATTATCTGAAATACATTCTTTATTTTTATTTTTTTATCTAACCCTAACTAACTTTACTGTCATGCACTGTCATGTCCTAATATACTAACCTACACTGTAGCACTCAACACTTTGATGAACATTGTTACTCAGCTGATAGAGTTGTGCCCTTCCTGATGACTTGTCGTCCAGAACTTGTAAGTCGCTTTGGATAAAAGCGTCAGCTAAATGACTAAATGTAATGATGTGTCAGAATCATCAGCAATTGGTTGCATTGTTAACTAGCTAACTTTTGATATATTGGTTGATGTATATTTCCTCAGATCGCTTGTATATTTAGAATTTAAATACAGCTGGCTTCAATAGAACTGGCACCAAAGTCTGGCACCAAGCAGAGCATAGAACGCTGGTATTCTGACGTAGTGACCCTTCCTTCAGTATTTTGTCCCTAACATCCTATCCTGTTGGTTATCAGATGGAGCCTACACGCGCCGTGCTGCTGACCTGGGGTCTGCTCCACATTTCACATTCGGTATGCAGGACCGGCAATGCCACCCATCGGGAGAAATCAGAAAGAAACCCCCTTGAACGTGTGATGTCGCCTGGATGCTCTTAGACAACTACGCTGACTTTTAGAGCCATCACATATTACACTTGAGTTCTCACACCAAAGTTAGGTTTTTATTAGGGATGCTCGAATCGCTCGATATTAGCTTTTTTACCGATATACCGATATTGTCCAACTCTTAACACTTTAATCGCTGTTGACGCTGGAACACATCATTCCCCGAAATTCTGTTCCACACTCATCTCCCAACAGCGAGAGGAAGCTACGGTGAGTTTCAGCGTTATTTTTTAATGTCTTCTATACTAACTGCTCTAATGATCATATCACCCACACTAGATGAATGATATAACGTTGCCCACGGAATTATAAACGACCCCCCGCCCATCCGGTCAACATCAGATCATACGTAGTAACTTCTAGAAGTACGTGCTGTTGAAATTTTTTTTTATCTCGCACAGATTCCTACCAAACTGTATTTGATCATCAATATAATGCATTTAGGGCTATAAATCAAGTTCTGGAGAAAGCTGCAGAAAACGATAAAAACATACTTGTACTTTAGACCGTATTTTAGTATGAATATGTGAATGAAAAAGTATAACGTTGCTACACCCTGAACAATAGATATAGGACTTTGAATGGGCCATGGTAATGTCAATTTAGCAATACAATTTAAAAAGTTATAGCCCTGCAAAGAAGGGGAACTTCTCCATGTTAAATAGGGCTGGCGAGGGATGGTAAATTATTAATTTAACCCCGGCGATCAAAGTGTTAATTTCCGATACCGATATCAACCGATACCGATATATGCAGGGTCCCCCCCCCCCCCCCCCCCCCCAAAAACGGAATAATTTCAGGTAATTAACATTACATATCTCTTGTCGTGTAATTAACACAACATTATGCATACTTTGACAATAAATAAAATAATAATTTGTTCTTACTTGCTTGCCTGGGTAAATAAAGGTTAAATAAATGTAAAAAAAAAAAAAAAATTAAATATGTTCCGATATCACATTTTTATGCCATCGGTAGGCCGATAATATCGGACATCCCTAGTTTTTATTCTAGTGATGCAATTAGGTCTTAACCATCATTTAGGTGTAAGAGCTCACTCTCACACACACACACACACACACACGCACGCACGCACACACGCGCACACACACACACACACACACACACACACACACACACACACACACACACACATACACACACACACACACGCACTGGAGCCTCCAATTTTAGCTAATTTAATGGTTCTCCTTCTGATTCCAGCTTTAGAAAAGAGTGGTGCATGTTCACAAACGCTGAGCTTTAGAAAAGAGTGGTGCATGTTCACAAACGCTGAGCTTTAGAAAAGAGTGGTGCCAATTCAATCCAAGTGCTCCTGTCATCGTCAGGGACGCAACAGCGTTAACAATCTGTTATGTTTTTCCATTGGGTTTGTCTGGAGGGGAAACCCTTGCGAGCACGGGGAGAACATGCAAACTCCACACAGAAAGGCCCGGGAGATACCCCACCTGGGTAACTGGCAACACGGCAACCTGGTCCCCAAGCGGGAATCGAACCCAGGACCTTCTAGCTGTGAGGGGACAGTGTTAACCACTACAACACTGAGCTTTAGAACAGAGTGGTGCATTTTGCATTACATTCATACCTAATTTGCATTTGCACCTTGCCTTAAAAAAAAGGTTTTTGTACCTCATTGTCTGCATTTTGTACCTCATTGTCTGCATCTTTACTTCATTGTACTTAGGTTGTACTTTAGTTTGTATATTGTATATTGTATAGTGTTATTCCTATTTTACTTACTTTTTTACTGTATGACGCACATTCTCAGGGGCTCATACAGAACCAACCATTTCACTGTAATGTACATGTGTAACGGTTGTGACATCGTCACCTTAAACTTTGATGCCCAGAGGGAGTTTTGAACCCGCAGTCTGCCGCACCGCGGGCTACAGCACAGACCACTATACCAAGAGGGGAATTCACTGCTTTGTAACGTGTCTATGTGTCTTTTGAGGATGAGAGTGAGTTTAACCCATAGTGCCGCTACTCACCCCAGTCACTTCACAACATCGGAAGTCCATCGTAACTGCGCTTCGCGGTACCATCCGGACCGTTACACATGTACCTTACGTGACAAATAAAAACAAACTTGAAACTTGTTCACAAACGCTGAGCTTTAGAACAGAGTGGTGCATGTTCACAAACACAACTTTAGAACAGAGTGGTGCATGTTCACAAACGCTGAGCTTTATAAAAGAGTGGTGCATGTTCACAAACACAACTTTAGAACAGAGTGGTGCATGTTCACAAACGCTGAGCTTTAGAACAGAGTGGTGCATGTTCACAAACACAACTTTAGAACAGAGTGGTGCATGTTCACAAACACAACTTTATAAAAGAGTGGTGCATGTTCACGACAGAGTACAGCAACTTGCAATGGGCCTGGTCTACAAGATACACTACACGACCAAGGTACCCATGTACATGACAAAATACTTCCCAAAGGTCAGTGAATACCACGATCACAACACCAGAGGGAGCTCCACAAATCATGTTAAACCCAGATTCGGCTCAAACAAGGGACTAAACACGTTTCGCAATTATGCCACATCAAAGTGGAACGCCCTACCCAAAGCTGTAAAGGAATGTGAATCACTACCCACTTTCAAAAACACTCTCAAAAAACACCTAAGGGAGACTGCAACTCGAAACTGGCCCCTGTAAATGTCCGAACACAACCCCCTCCAATGTACAGTAAATTACCAAGTATGGTCTTGTCAATAATCCAATGTACAGTGTTGTTTGTACAGTTGTACAGTGTCCCCCACCCACCCCTCCTACCCAACCCCCCCCCCCCCCCCCCACTCCTACCCAACCCCCCCCCCCCCCCCCCCACTCCTAACCAACCCCCCCCCCCCCCCCCCCCCCACCCACCTAACCACCTCCAATGTACAGTCCCCCCCCACCCCCACCTACCCAATCCAATGTACAGTTTCCACGCCTAATGTATATACTCTTTTCTTTCTGGACTCTTTTTGTATCACAAACAGTACTGTAATTGCAAATCTGGTATGTCATAAATGTATAGATGGAGCAGTACTGTCTATCTGTATGTCATGTATGTCATATATGTTACGATTAATTGAAAATGGGGGACCCTGATGTAAACAAGACGAAAGTCTTTCTCTGGTCTGCATCCCCTTAACAATTGTATGTATTGAGCTGTACTGTACTGTACCCATTCTGCAATCTGTTAATAAAGTTTTCATTCATTCATTCATTCATTCATTCATTCATTCATTCATTCATTCATTCATTCATTCATTCATTCACAAACACAACTTTAGAACAGAGTGATGCATGTTCACAAACACAACTTTAGAACAGAGTGATGTATGTTCACAAACACAACTTTATAAAAGAGTGGTGCATGTTCACAAACACAACTTTAGAACAGAGTGATGCATGTTCACAAACACAACTTTAGAACAGAGTGATGCATGTTCACAAACGCTGAACTTTAGAACAGAGTGGTGCATGTTCACAAACACAACTTTAGAACAGAGTGGTGCATGTTCACAAACACAACTTTAGAACAGAGTGGTGCATGTTCACAAACGCTGAACTTTAGAACAGAGTGGTGCATGTTCACAAACACTGAGCTTTAGAACAGAGTGGTGCATGTTCACAAACACAACTTTAGAACAGAGTGGTGCATGTTCACAAACAC